>NW_022196904.1:14049091-14049463 GCF_008632895.1 Mastomys coucha
GACTGCGATGGGACGGACGGTAACTTTGATATTGGCTCTGGACGGAGGTTAGGGACATGTCAGTTCAGATGAAATAGGTACCTTGGTAAATTCCCAGCTGTCTGTTTTTCTGAAGTAAGTTTGGCACTCATGATTGAGACGAGTCTTTTTGTGTGTATTTTGTGACCAGTCCATCTCGGCAGCCGTGGCAGGCACGGGCCGAGCGACTCTGTGATTTGGCTTTGATTACGTGTGTACCTGATGTTTGTTACTGGGCCCAGTTGTCTTTCTCGGCGTCATGGACCTGAAAAGGTGGATGTCTGTTTGGTGACTGATTTTGTGTGTGTGTGTTTGGACCTTGGACTGACGACTTACACCCCCCCCCTTGGCTGA
>NW_022196904.1:14050887-14051332 GCF_008632895.1 Mastomys coucha
TATATTCTATTATTCAGTCATTCCTGGATTTCTGGTGGAGTTGAAAGACTACGAAAGTTAGAAGAGATACGGGATAAGTCGTTAAGAAAAACTAGTGCAGGTGGCTGAGAAAGTGTTTTAAATGGAGAAAGAAAAAGGAAAGTTACAGAAAGACTGTGAAAGGGCATAGTGAAGAGATAGAACGTTTAAAAGAGAGTCTTTGAAGATAGAATTTAGTGTGAGAGTCAGAAAGAATAAGAGGCTAGAGAGCTGCAGAAAAGAAGAGAAGCTAGGAAGCCTGAGAGCCAGTAAGATAGTGCCTGGCAATAGAAGAGAGTTAAGGAGTTCCCCTGGCAGTTATGTTGGAACTGTGCTTAGGGTCTGCAGGGGTATCTACTGGAACATCCGCTATGGTATTGCAGCATAAGACTTATAGAGAGTTAAGAGCTGCCATTGATTTAAATAT
>NW_022196904.1:14052184-14053577 GCF_008632895.1 Mastomys coucha
TGAATCATTGGGTGGTCGCGTCATCCCGAGACTTGAGTAAGGATCTCCCCAGTTTTGGGGGTCTTTCAGCACCACCTCTGCCCGGCAACACACACTTTTCTTTGTTTATTTTTTTGTTTTGTTTTGTTTTGTTTTTCCAGACAGAGTTTCTCTGTGTAGGCCTGGCTGTCCTGGAACTCACTCTGTAGACCAGGCTGGCCTCGAACTCAGAAATCTGCCTGCCTCTGCCTCCCAAGCGCTGGGATTAAAGGCATTCTACACCACTGCCAGGTGGTAACACACACTTTTAATCCAAGGGAGAGGCAGGTAGATGGATGGGATGAGTTCCAGGACAGTCAAGGCAACACAGAGAAACTCTGTCTAGAAAAAACAAAAAAAATAAAATAAAATAAAATAAAAAATAGAGTCCAGGCTTAACAGGTTACTGGTCTGGTGCTGTTGAGATGGCTCAAAGGTTGAGAGTGACAAGGAAAATTAAGTTTGAGACTTGTGCTGGCTAATGAGAAAATTGCAGGTTTGAAAAAAACACAGTGGACCAAGGTCGAGCATGTCCAAATTGGCCTGGGCAGGGGCAGGCAAGCTGTTGGGACATTCTGGGAACTAGCAGGCCGGGAAGATGTGGAGGAGAAAGCATGCAAAGATACGTCCGGGTGGGCCCTGGCACAACCCAACTGAGTAATGGGTCATCTGGTCCTCTTAGATATGGTTGTTTAAGGTCAGCCAGATGCTCTGTTGACTCAGATTAACACTCTTAGAAATTTTCCACCCTGATCTGCATGTACACTAGCTGATTATTTGAATTAGCCAATCATGTATAGCCACACCAATTCCTTTGTTCCCTCAGACCTTTTCCCTGTATAAACCCCTAACCCCTAAGCCTTGTGGTCAATTCCTCTGTCTCCTGCATGAGATATTTGTCGGCCCGGAGCTCCAATATTAAACTGCCTCATGTGTTTACATCAAGATGGTCTCTCGTGATTCCTTGGGTGCATGCCCTCCCCGATTTGAGTGGGGGCCTCCCCACAGGGGTCTTTCAAGAGCACTCACTGACTGTTCTTTCAAAGGTCCTGAGTTTGATTCCCAGCAACCACATGGTGGCTTATAACCATCCATCATGAGATCTGGTGCTCTCTTCTGGCTGGCAAGCATACAAACAGGCAGAGCACTATATACATAATAAATAAACAAATTAATTAATAAATCTTTTTAAAAATTACTGATTTGTCATAGGTTCCAGTTAGTCTTTATCTGGTCCCCAGAGACAATCATGTTGCTCATTAATGGGTATGATAGAGCTTGCAACCAATCCCATCACTCAGAGAGCAAAGATAAGAGGATCAAGAGTTCAAAGTCAGCCTGGACCACATAGCAGGCTCTATCTCAAAAAAAAAAA
>NW_022196904.1:14053587-14054821 GCF_008632895.1 Mastomys coucha
TATATATATATATATATATATATATATATATATATATATATATATATTAAATCCCAGTATGGTTACACATGCCTTTAATTCCAGCACTTGGAAGGCAGGGTCAGATGATCTATGAGTTGAGGCTAGCCTGGTCTACAGCAGCTCCAGACCAGCTAATGGCATTGCAAATGTGAGGATTTTAACTTGGTTCTTCAGAACCCATATAAAGCCAGATTTGGGAATTAGTCTGTCTTCAATCCCAGCACTCACATCTTGAGATAAGAAGCAAAGACAGACTCCCCTAGCCTGTATATGCTGCAATGAAAAAGGGATGTGGTCTTATTAAAGGTGGGAGATGAAGACTGACTCCGGAGGTGGTGGTGGTGCAAGCCTCAGGGGGCAGAGAGGTGAGGATGCCTGAGTTCCAGGCCAGCCTGGTCTATAGAGTGAGTTTCAGGATAATACACAGAGAAATCCTGTCTCAAAAACAAAACAAAACAAAACAAAACAAAAACAAAACATAACAGGGCTGGAGAGATGGCTCAAAGGTTACAAACGGCTCACAACCGTCTGACATGGGATCCAATGCCCTCTTCTGGTGTGTCTGAAGAGAGCAACAGTGTACTCTCATACATAAAATAAATAAATCTTTAAACAAGCAAACAAACAAGAAAACATAACAACAGAGGAAGGGAGGTGGTGGTGCACAGCTATGATCTCTGCCCTCGGGAGGCAGGTGGCTCGCTGAGTTTGTGTCCAGCCTTCTCTACATAATGAGTTCCAGGACAGCCAGGGCTACATAAAGAAACCTTGTTTTTTGTTGTTGTTGTTGTTTTTTTTTAAAGATAGATTTATTTATTATTTATTTACTTATTTATTATATGTAAGTACACTGTAGCTGTCTTCAGACAAACCAGAAGAGGGCGTCAGATCTCATTACAGATGGTTGTGAGCCACCGTGTGGTTGCTGGGATTTGAACTCAGGACTTTCAGAAGAACAGTCAGTGCTCTTAACCGCTGAGCCATCTCTCCAGCCCAAAACCTTGTCTTGAAACAAGCCAACAGGGCTGGAGAGATGGCTCAGCGGTTAAGAGCACTGACTGCTCTTCCAGAGTTCCTGAGTTGAATTGCTAGTAACCACAATAGTGGCTCACAACCATCTATAATGAGCTCTGCTGCCCTCTTCTGGCATGAACGCGTACATGCAGATGGAGCATTCATATACATAAAATAAAATTAAAAAAAAAAAAAAAAA
>NW_022196904.1:14054960-14062891 GCF_008632895.1 Mastomys coucha
AAAAAAAAAAAAAAGAAAGAAAGAAAGAAAGAAAGAAAAGAAAAAGAAAAAACAACAACAGTAAGATATAAGTAATGTATATTCAAGGGCTAGAGAGATCGGGGATTCAGAGAACATACTGCTCTTGCTGAGTTTCATTCCTAGCACCCATATTGAACAGCTCATAACTTCCTGGAACTACTACTCCAAGGGGTCCTATGCCTTCTTCTAGATTCCATGGTCACACATTGGCACACAAACAGAGAGAGAGAAAGACAGAGAGATAGAGAGTTGGAGCTAGAGACAGACATAGGCTAGAGGATGCTTTCATGCACTGTGTATTCAGATGTTGATGATTGTGCCCAGACATCTGCTTACAGCCTGGACAATGGTATAGTCAAACATCTGTGGTGTCATTGTTGTGTGAAAACTGTTTTTCATCACTTCTCATTGATTAGTTAAGACCAGACTACCAATTAGTTGGGCAGAACAGAATAGGGCTGGGCTTCTGATCCTAGTCAGGGGTTGGAGGGTCACAGCTGAGAGAGAAGGTATGGGGAGACCATGTGGAGGGACCAGGAGGAGTCTTGATGAGGACACATATAGATCAGAACAAGCCAGGGTGAGACTCAAATGATAAGTAAAAGACCATGTTGCTGAGAAATAGACATCCTTAGAGGTTAGAATAGCCCATAACCAAATCACAAGCCGGGCGGTGGTGGCGCACGCCTTTAATCCCAGCACTTGGGAGGCAGGCGGATTTCTGAGTTCGAGGCCAGCCTGGTCTACAAAGTGAGTTCCAGGACAGCCAAGGCTACACAGAGAAACCCTGTCTCGAAACAAACAAACAAACAAACAAACAAAAAGAATAGCTCATAACCTGCCCAGCATAGTGCCAGCAGCTTATTAATAAGACTATCATGTCTCTCTGTCATTTACTCAGGTGCTAAACCAGGCTTGCCTGTGAGTAGAAATGCCCTGCAGTTATTTGGGAGCAAAGGGATAGAAGAGCCACCCCCCATCCCATACTATTTTAGGTATACTCTAAGTGTTATCATTTTCTTATCCAACGAGAGTCTCCTGATACGGTCAGTGGGAATGAAGACCAGGTTCAGGTTGCTGACTTACTAGTCAGTCTCCTGATACAGTCAGTGGGAATGAAAACCAGGTTCAGGTTGCTGACTTACTAGTCAGTCTTATCAGAAGCAAGAAGTCTAGGCTTATATCTTTCAAAACCTATTTTAATAAGGGTTCCTAAATGCTTCAACCTCTCTTACAGCCCACAGAACAAAGATAGGGGAGGAAAATAACTAGTAAAAAAGCAAGGCAAACCATTCCCAGAGGGTCAATAACTAAATCTTGAAAAAAAGAAAGGGGGTGGGGGACTAGAGAAATGGCTCAGTGGTTAAGAGCACTGACTGCTCTTCCAAATGTCCTGAGTTCAATTCCCAGCAATCACATGGTGGCTCACAACCATCAGTAATTGAATCTGATGCCCTCTTCTAGTGTGTCTGAAGACAGTGGCAGGACTGTGTACTCACATATATACATTAAATAAATAAATAAATAAATCTTAAAAAAAAGAGAGAGAGAGAGCTAGCGAGATGGCTCAGAGGGTAAGAGCATGACTGCTCTTCTGCAGGTCCTGAGTTCGGATCCCAGCAACCACATGGTGGCTCACAACCACTGGTAATGAGATCTGACACCTTCTTCTGTTGTTTTGTTTTGTTTGTTTTTCCGAGACAAGGTTTCTCTGTGTAGCCCTGGCTGTCCTGGAGCTCATTCTGTAGACCAGGTTGTCCTCGAACTCAGAAATCCGCCTGCCTCTGCCTCCCAAGTGCTGGGATTAAAGGCATGCGCCACCACGCCTGGCAAAAATAAAAATCTTAAAAGAAAAAAAAAGAATCTAGGAGTTACTCTGTCCCACGAGGCTAGTTGTTTCAGCTGGTCTTCTGTAGAAGTAAGTTCCAACAGATATGCTAATAAATGAGTGCAAATGGTCGAAGAAGAATGAGCCTTCTTCCAATGCCCTTATGTAGGCCTCCAGCAGAAGGTGTGGCCCAGATTAAAGGTGTGTACCACCACTCCTGGTTTTGGAACTTGCTTTGTCCCAGACTGGCTTTGAACTCAGAGATCTGCTTGTCTTAGTCTCCTGGGATTAAAGGCGTGTATACCTTGCCTGAGCCTAAGCTTTCCATAGCCACTATGCCTCAAGATCTCCATGCCAAGATCCAGGTCAGTAACCTGTGTCTTCCAGCCAAAAGACCTGGATTACAGTCTGAGAGGGCGTCCGATCTCATTACGGGTGGTTGTGAGCCACCATATGGTTGCTGGGATCCGAACTCAGGACCTTCAGAAGAGCAGTCAGTGCTCTTACCTGCTGAGCCATCATTCACAGCTGCCCTTTGTTGGGTTAGTTGAACTACAAACTGTAAGTCATTACAATAAATTCCCTTAATATAAAAAGACATTCCATAAGTTAATCTAGAGAACTCTGACAAAGGGTTAGTACATAGTAAGTGTACTGTGACACACTTGTAAGTAAGTGACAGAGTAAATGTCACTGTGAGTTTAATACTTGAAAATGGCCTGCAAGCCATTAAATCCCAGTAGTTGAGAGGCAGAGACAGGTAAATCTCTGTGAGTTAAAGGCCACTTGTCTCCATAGTGAGTTCCAGGATGTCCAGGGCTACTTATAGAGATCTTGTCTCAGAAAAACAAACAAAACAACAACAAATGCCCCGGGAATAGGTGACACAAGCCTTTAATCCCAGCACAGGAGCAGGTGCACTCCTGAGTCTGAAGCCAGCCTGGTCCAGAGTGAATTCAAGTTGGGGCTACACAAGAGAAAACCTGTCTCAAAACAAACAAACAAACAAACAAAACAAACAAACAAACAAAAAAGGGCTGGCAAGGGGCTGGTAGGAGGGTCAGAACATTGGCTGCCCACAACTACCTGTAACTCAAGTTCCAGCAACCCACGACCTCTGCTGGCCTCCAGGGATGCCCACATGGATGTGGTACACACATGTACATTTACACGTAAAGTAAAAATCAATACATGGGGGCTCTTAACCACTAAGCCATTTCTCCATCCCTAGGCTTCATTTCTTACCATCTCTGCCTTTGTGATAGGTTCTTTGGCTTGGTACTTACACAGCAAACAAGACTGTGTAATCAGTTAATCTCCTTCCCTGACTGAGGTCCTCATCCACGAACCTTGTGGCCTTCTGCCATTGTCTTGTATTTGGAAGAGCTGCAGCAGCAATGGTACTAGCTCTGGCTCCCCGAGGCCCTTGAGGGTTGCTGGTTGTCCCAGCAGTTGCTGACCCTGTAGATACACACAATGAGAATACAGGTCCCCTCCTTGTCCAGCGATGACTTGAAGACCATCTGATCTGCTTTTGGTCCCACTAATGTCCCCAATACAGAGAACTTACTCTTCTGACCCTGAGATGTCACATCTTCAGGAGGCAGACAAGAGACTCTGCAAGATTCAGAGCAGATTTATCCATCATGGCAGGGAGGGTATCAGAGCAGGAGCATGAGGCCAACCGGGCACACACCTCTAATCCCAGCCCTCGGGAGGCAGAGGCAGCGGGGAAATCTCTGAGTTCAAGGCCTGCTGGTCGGAAGAGTGAGTTCCAGAACAGCCAGGGATACTTAGAAAAACCCTGTCTGGAAAACCAATAAATGAATAAATAAACAAACAGCAACAAATCACAAAAAATTATTTTTATTTTTGAGATAAAGTCTCACTAGGGAGCCCTGACTAACCTGGATCTCATAGAGATCCCCCTGCCTGTACCTGAGTGTTGGGATTAAAGATTGAGATAGTGCCAGGCAGTGGTGGTGGCACATGCCTTTAATCCCAGCACTTTGGAGGCAGAGGCAGGCAGATTTCTGAGTTCTCTGCAAGATTCTCTGCCAGCCTGGTCTACAGAGTGAGTTCCAGGACAGCCAGGGCTACACAGAGAAACCCTGTCTCGAAAAAGGAGGCTGGAGAGATGGCTCAGTGGTTAAGAGCACTGACTGCTCTTCTGAAGGTCCTGAGTTCAAATCCCAGCAACCACATGGTGGCTCACAACCACCCGTAATGAGATCTGACTTCCTCTTCTGGAGAGTCTGAAGATAGCTACAGTGTAATTACATATAATAAATAAATAAATGTTTAAAAAAAGAAAAAAGAAAGAAAGGAAGGAAGAAAGAAAGGAAGAGAAACCATGCTGGGCTACATACAAGCTTTTTACTTTTTTCCTGCACTTCTGGTGATGGAATCCAAGGCGGGGGGCAGGAACCTCTATCACTATCGTAATCTACATCCCATTCTTTTTGTTTTGTTTTGTTTTTTGTTTCCTGAGACAGGGTTTCTCTGTGTATCCCTGGCTGTCCTGGAACTCACTCTGTAGACCAAGCTGGCCTAGAACTCAGAAATCCACCTGCCTCTGCCTCCCAAGTGCTGGGATTAAAGGCGTGCACCACCGCCCGGCCTTTTTTTTAGGGTTTTTTTTTGTTTGTTTGTTTGGTTGGTTGGTTTGGTTTGCTTTTGGTTTTCTTTTTATTTCGTTTGTTTATTTTAAAGATTTATTTTGTTGCCTTCAGACATACCAGAATAGGGCATTGTGTCCCATTACAGATGGTTGTGAACCACTACCATATGACTGCTGGGAATCAAACTCAGGACCGTAGAGCAGTCTATGCTCTTAACCACTGAGCCATCTCTCCAGCCCCCTACATCCCATTCTTATTTCTTCTCTATAAGCATCTTCAACAACCTTCAACCCCGACTATTGTTTAATAGTAGTAGTAGTAATAATAATAATAATAATAATAATAATAATAATAATAATAATAATAATAATAATAATAATAAAACCCATTCATGTGTAAGGGTGTTTTGCTTCTATGTATGTCTGGGCACTATATGTACACCCAGTGCCTGGATCCCCTGGGACTGGAGTTACAGACAGTTGTGAGACTCCGTGTGGTTGCTTGGAGTTGAACTCAGGACCTCTGGAAGGGCAGTGCTCTTAACTACTGAGCCATCTCTTCAGCTCTCTTTTTTCCTTTTTTTGTGATGAGATCTCATGTTGTCCCAACTGAACTCCAAGTTACCATGTACTGGAGGATGACTTTGAACTCCTGATTGTGCTGCCTCGACTTCTATGTTTCTGGAATTTTTGTCTTTTGCCCCAGGCCTGGCTTTTATAATCTGTTAATGAGACAATCACTTATGATGAGTGTCTGGTTCCTGGAAACAAACCCCTCATCAATGTAACTAACAGTAAAAAAATTAATTAATTAAAAAAAAACCCAAAACCAAACCAAAACAAAAGATCCTAAGGGACTGTATACTGTTCCCAGGAGAATGTTGATTACTGAAAACTTCTCATTAATTTTCCTCAGTAATTTCATAGAGTTCCTCTAGGGGGCGACATCATCACCCTGAGAAGAGGATGAATCTGTTTAGATTTTATTCCCTGGTTCCTTTTTGCTAAAAGCTGGGTTGGATTATAAAATAAGAGGGAAAGAGAAAATGCAGCAGGGACAAGTTAGTGTAATGCCTTTTTTGTCCTGATTGCTTCCTTTCTTTCTTTTTTTTTTAAGGCAGAGTTATTCCAGCTGGGCGGTGGTGGCACACGCCTTTAATCGCAGCACTTGGAAGGCAGATGCAGGAGGATTTCTGAGTTCAAGGCCAGCCTGGCCTACAGAGTGAATTCCAGGACAGTCAGGGATACACAGAGAAACCCTGTCTCAAAAAAAAAAAAAAAAAAAAAAAAAAAACCAAAAAAACAAAGACAGTTATTCTGTATAGCACTGGCTCTCCTAAAACTTGCTGTGTTGACTAGGCCAGGCTGGCCTCTAACTCAGAGATGCAGCTGCCTCTGCCTCCCCAGTGATGAATTAAAGATGTGTAGGTTCTGATGGGTTCCTTTCTCTTCCAGATGGCTGGAGGGACTGGTATCAGGTCCTTCCTCACTCCATGGGAAGGAAAGAATCTTCTCTGTAGAATCCTTTCCTTCACATAATAAAACTCTCCTTAGAGCCAGAAAGAAAAAAACCCTTGTTCTACATGAGGCTGTCAAATATCCAGATATGGAGAGCATTGAGTCTTACTCCATAAGGCACCTCCAGTCTTACCTTTGGTTAGAGGATCAGAGAGACTAGCCTCCAGGCTATTCCAGTAGCATAACAAAGTCCAATTTGGGAAGAGAAGAGGGAAGACAAGGCACAAAGTAAGGCAAAAAGAGATCCAGGGAGGAGGTCTACTGGCATTTTGTTTCTTTGTTTGTTTTTTTTTTTCTCCAATAATAAATGGCAAAATCAGGTAGAGTGACACTTCTGTACTGCCAGCATATAGAAATTGGAGATGGGGGGGGGTCAGGAGTTCAGGGTTATTCTCAGCTTTATAGAAAGTTTAAGGCCAGCCTGGGTAAAATGATACTGTTCTTCCCCCCCACCCCCCCACCCCCCAGAAGACAGGGTTTCTCTGTAGACATGGCTGTCTTGGAACTCACTCTGCAGACCAGGCTGGTCTTGAACTCAGAGACCGCCTACCTGTGCCTTGTGAGTGCTGGGACTAAAGTCATGTGCCCCCACTGAAACTATCCTGCAGTTTCATGAACTGGGTTCTGCCTCGACCGAAGGGAGAATGGAGACCTGAAACACAGAGTTTGAGAACAAAAGGACACGAAGCCAAGTTGAGGGTTTCCAATCAAGGCTCTCCTTTACTTTGGGGGTTCAGCATTTATATACAAGAGAGCATAACTGAATCTCTAGGTTACAACGACATTTGAATAACATAAGGAATTTGGGAGGAGTCAGGAAGAGTCCGAAAGGGAAGCTGGCTGCTGGGCTGAAAGTGGAGGCTCGGCATCCAGCAGGTCTCAACTCTGGGGAATGGCTGGAGGCACAGTCCACAGTGGAGGAGGAGGTCAGCAACAGATGTCCTCAGGTTGTATACACGTGCCAGCCAGCAGGCGCAGCTTCCTCTGGAATCCTCGAAGGTGGAACTCATAGTAGTGAGTCTTTGGTTCAGGCACAGAAGGCATGAGTTGAGTCTGCAGTGGCAAGCTCCGATGTCTTGTAGCTGAGGGACCCCAACACCCCACCACTTGACACTTGTCTTTAAAAAGTCAACAAGTTAAAATACTGAAGATGGGACTCAGAAGTATTTGCCGAGCATGTGTTATGTCCTAGGGAAAAGTTTTGCTAGGGAAGGTGTGATGGATCTCTACGAAGCCCTGGCTGTCTTGGAACTGTAAACTAGTCTGTTCTCAAACTCATAGAGATCTGCCTGCTTCTGCTCCTGAGTACCGGGTTAAAGGTATATACCACCATGCTCAGCTGGGATGTTTCAAACAGTGCTTCCACAGAAAAATTTGCTTGCTTGTTTCAGACAAGGCCTTACTATTTAGCCCTGAGCTAAAACATGTTGTATAATAAGAACGACCTTGCTGGGATAAAGATCTATTGATCTAGCTCAGCTAGACCAACTATCTCTTCCTTTTACCATGTGGGGCCCAGCTGACCCTGGCTGACCTAAAACTCAGGTCATCAGACTTGGCAGCAAGTGCTGTACTCTTTTCACTGGCTGCCTCTTCCTCCTCCTAATTTTGGTTTTTCAAGACAGGGTTTCTCTGTGTAACAGCTCTGGCTGTCCTGGAACTTTCTCTATAGAGCAGGCAGGCCTCAGCCTCAGACACAGAGATCCACCAGCTTTTGCCTGTGGTGTGCTACAATTAAAGGCATGTGCCACCACACCTGGCACCTTTCTTCCTCTCTAAGATTTATTTTATTTTATTTTTTTAAGATTTATTTTATTAATATGAGTATTCAGACACCCCAGAAGAGGGCATCGATCCCATTACATACAGAGGGTTGTGATGTGGTTGCTGGGTTCAATCCCATGTGGTTGCTGGGAATTGAACTCAGGACCTCTGGAAAAGCAG
>NW_022196904.1:14062901-14082689 GCF_008632895.1 Mastomys coucha
TCTGCCTGTCTCTGCCTCCCAAGTGCTGGGATTAAAGGCGTGCGCCGCCGCCACCCGGCCACACCCTTCTTTCTTGACAGAGCTATTTAGTTCAGTCTAGCCCTATTAGATTAGGAATTGAGGCTTGGGATGTGTCTCAGAATTTGTGTAGTAAATACAAGGCTTTGGGTTGCCCCAAAGAAATTAGATTAAGGATTGCATCCTGACAGGAGGCTGTAGCAAGCAGTCTCAGATGAGTGGCTCACTAGTTTCTCAGAAGTGTTTTGTGTCAAGGCCCCCATGTTAGCACACAGAAGATCCAGTTGTCCTGCCCCCAGGTACCTACTGATGAGGTTCGGCAGGTGAGTGCTCCTGATAAAAGGACTCTCCCACCCCAATTCCCTCTGTGTCTCCCTCCCACCCCCGCGTGTGTATTCTCTGTGATCTCTCTCTTCCCGTTTCTGCCCATGGTGCCCCCTTTCTGTCTGTCCTTTGTTCTTATGGCTCTGCTCCAGTCTGTCTGCCTTTACCCCTTCTCCAGGCCCTCACTCCTGTCCGTTCCCCCAATAAATCTCTTTATACCAGATGTTATGAGGTGTAGTTTCTTAGGGGCATACCTTTGCATGGGCCTCCCATGCTAACCCTCGCTGCATTATATTTCATAACACCGCCACCCCTAAATCTCAGGTGAGACATGTTTTTTCTTTTCTCTCTCTCTTGTTTCTTCTTCTTGTCCCTGCCTGCACCAAGATCCCATCTTTCCCTTTATTCTTGCATGAGGTTAGAGAATGAGGTATCTTTCGGGAGTCGGTTCTTCCACCGTGCGGGTCAGGATGATCTTGAGTTTCTCACTCTTCCGCCTTCACACTGAGTGTTGCTGTTACACCCTGGGGCCACCGCAGCGGCTTCTATAAGGTGCTGCCGCTGAAGCTTTGGGTTTCCGTGTATGCTTAGAGACTAGCACTGCCAACTTCAACTGTCCCGCATATCTTGGCTCCAAACACATGGTCTTAAGCCAACGGAGCCTCCAGCCTTAGCGTTCAGTCTCCATCTATAAACTAGGAACATCAACTTGGGCAGGAGGTGAACTTCAAAAATTTTTTTTTAGTGGTTTAAGAACCCGGTCAAGGTTTCCACTTCGCCCACACAGTGTGGCCCCACCCTTCTCGCTTCCAAGGGTGACGCCACTGGCTGAGTTATGTAGTGACGTCATCTCCGGGCCGCCTCTGCTCCAGCCCCTCTTCGGGAACGTCCGACTCCTGGGACCGGTCTCCGGCTTTCGGTTAATTTTTTTTCCCTCCCATTATTCTCCCACCTAAAACTTTTGTCTCTTCCCGCCTTCCTTCAAACTGCCAATTTTCAGCTCTTCTCGCTTGCTTTGGGGCGAGTTCCTGAAAGTCATTTACCCTTGAGTTAATTAATCGCCTTTCTAGCCCCACCCGTTCAGCTTTATTTGCTAATTCCTATTCGCTCGGCTCAATTTATTTCGGCTACTTCCGCCTCCTGCCGGGATCCCTTCGCTGACTTCGGCTCTTTCCGGATACTCGCCCGTCCCCGGGGGTTCTCCTATCCCGAAGCGCTTCGGCTATTTCCGGCTCTCCGTGCCTTCTCTAGTCCCACCCCCACGACCACCCTTGGTTCTTTAGGTGGGTCTTTGATCCGCTTCACGTTGCTTCGGTGACCTAGATCCTCCTTCGGCTCTTTCCGGCTTTTTCCTGTCTCCTGTCATTCTCAGCGGCGTTCGGCTCTTTCCGTGTCCTCTCCTCCGCCTCGCCCTTCCGCTTCGGTTCTTTCCGCCTGCCTTCGGGCGGGCGGGCTGCCTCTGCCCTTCTCCACGTGACACTTCTCCGGCCTCTCAGTTGCCCCCTCCCTCCACGCCCTTCCTCCAGCTTCAGCCTCTGTGCTCGTCCCGGCTGTGCCGCCATTTTGTGTGAATTCCTGACCGCGGCGGGGGCCGGGCAGCTGGGGCATCTAGGGCGGGCAGACAGTCGGCCCATCTCCATAGCCCGTTCCCTCTTCTCCCTGATTTTTTTTCTTTTTTTAACCATTCCCTTGCTCGCTCTCCTCTCTTCCCCCCTTTCCCTTCGCTTGCTCCGTTGCGCGCGGCCCGCGCTAATTACACCCAACCACCCACCAGTGTCCGTGTCCCCCGGGTCTCAGGCCTCGGGGGCCCGCGTGTGTGTGTGCGTGTGTGGCGGAAGGGGACCTCTCGTCCCGATGAGGGTCCCGTGCCCGTGAGCGAGTGACCTCAGGGCCAGGCTGCGGAGAAAGCAGGCGGCGGGCGGCCTTGCCGGGGCCGAGGCCTCGCGGCCTACGTGGAAGTCGGCTCAGAGGTGATTCCGAAACCAAAAAAAAAATACTATATATCTATATCTATCTATATATATATATGCCCAATTCCCATCAGGAGCCCTGGAGAGCTGAAGTGTGCCCCTCCCGCCACGCCCAAGCAGTCCTTTTTCGTGCATTAACATCCCCTCCCCCCCAAAGGAACGATGGAGGCCGTGCCCGGGACCCCCCCGCCGCCGCCATCAGAGTCGCCACCGCCGCCATCGCCACCGCCGCCATCAACGCCTTCGCCTCCTCCGTGTTCCCCCGACGGCCGCGCGGCCACCCCGCACCTCCTCCACCACCGCCTCCCGCTCCCTGACGACAGGTCAGGCCCCCCGGCCTGGGCCGGGCAGCGTCCCCCGTGGGGGGGGGAGGAGGAGGAGGAAGGGGACGGCCGCCATGTTGGGCCGGGCCGCGGAGGAGGAGGAGGAGGAGGAGGAGGAAGGGCGGGGTCGGTGGGTGTCTCTAGCTCGCTCGCTCTTTCTCGCTTCGCTTTCTCTCCCGGCCTCATGCGTTCCCCCCCCTCGCGGCGTTCGCCCGCTCTCCCTCGCTCTCGCTCTGTCTTTTTTTGGGCGCCATGCTGAGGGGAAGGTGAGGAGGCGCCCCCCGGACCCCCCGCGCCCGCCGGTCTGTCTGTCCGCCCGCCCGCCCGGGGCACGGGCCGCCAAGGGGGTGGGCTTGCCGAGGCCCATCAGCCTCCTCGGCCGCCCCTGCTCCCGGAGCTGGCCGTCAGCGGCCTGTCGCCTGGCTTCGGGGAAGGCTTTTGGGGGAGGGGCCCCCGGATTCTCTTGTTTTAGGGGGATCTCCAGCTTACAGCTCCTCTTTTAAGGGGTTCGGAGTTGGGGGTCTTTCCAATCCCCTACAGTATCCTTTCTCCTGGGGGAGGCATACCCTGTCCATTTTGGATAGGTACCCGAGTCTAACGGAGGCAGAAAATGGGGGTTTGGATCAGCCTTCGTTCTTTCGTTCTAAGGAGGGCTCCTTAGGATGGGGGCTCTTGTGCACTTTTAATTTTTTGGCGGGAGGTGTTTTCTAGCTACTCCCTAGAAGGCAGGCAGGTAAGGGGTGCATTTCCAGCTCCTTGATGAAATATCCTGACATTTGGAAACCCTATTGTTTTTTTCCGGGTCTCTCTCTCTTTTTGTAGGTAGGTGACAGTGGTGGAGGGTCCTTAGTCTTCAGTCTTTTTTTTTTTTTTTTTTTTTTTTTTTTTTTTTTTTGCGGGGATGTTTGTGTGAAGGTTGTTTTTCCTGCATTGGATGGTAGAGGAAGTCGGCCACCGATTTCTCCGGGCATTGCCCCTTTTTGGGGCAAAACAGGGTGCAGTCGCTCCCTTGGGAGCAAAGGAGATCTCCCCCTTGTGCTTTGGCAGGACGTGAACTGTGGCGCCTCTTGTCCTTCATTAAGTGCGAAATGGGTTCCCCACGCCCTTCCCTGGCGGGTGATAATGGGACCAGCCCCGTGCGTTTTGAGGATGAGGTTTGGGGCCATTTTTGCCCTGCTGGAGCCGAAAGATATTGAGTACATGGTTTGCTGACTCCTGAGAGCTGGAGTGAGTAGGTTGAAAATAGAAAGGTGGGTTTCAGGGAGCAGAAAAGCTAGCCTTGCAGGCAGGGGTGGGGGTAGGGTGGAGAATGCGCTAGACAGATGCCTCACAGCCAGCCGTCTAGGGAACCGCGGAGGACCCCTTCAGATATAGGTCTCAGCCCTTTCTCCCCACTCCCACCTCCTGTTCGCCCTTTCTCCTTCACAGACCCTCCTTTGCCTTTTAAAAGAAATGCCACCCACATTCAAAGACACAAGTGCAGCAGTTTGGTGAGCCTTTTTTACAATTTTTTTTTTCTGTTTTGTTCTAATTAAATGTATCGTCCTGGGAATCGCAGCCCTTCGCAGTCAAGGAAATAAACAGATTAGCGGAGGTCTGTTTGCTAAGCCCACGTTGGGCTTCCAGGCCCTCTCGGGGCAGGTGCTTTACTCAAAGGTGCTTACAAGCTTTATCCGACCTCTAAGGAGTTCTCTTATGTCAGAAGTGTATGTCTTACAATGGGTTGGGATGGTAAGTAGCCTCTTTTATTGAGTAATTCAATTATCTCCCTCTTTTAGTCCCTTTCCTGCCTGCTTACTCCTCGCCTTTAGACCAGAGTGATGCTTGAGAGTGGATTTATTATGTTCAAATCAGGATTCTAACCTATTGAGCCCTTTTAGACTTGCACATCCTTTCAGTGTTTAATTTTTAAAATTTTGATGTACACAGTTTTCTTTAAAAAGAAAAAAAGTGTTACTGTAACATGACAAAAAATCCATGAAAAAGGCCCAGTATGTTTTCAGATCCTTGGTGTCCCTCTATTTTCATCCATTGTTTTGTCTCCAGCCTTCATGTGAAAGTGGCTACTTCAAGTCCCTCTGTACGGGATAAGCTTACAGAATTTGCTTTATACTTATATTCAAGTTAAAGTCACACCCCTTGCCCTCCCAGAAAAGACTGTTGCAAGCAGGCCCATTTTCCATACTTTTTTACTCAAATGTTACTATTGGTAATAGACATTTAAATCGAGCAAGTCATTTGTAAAGTACTGTCTAAGCACAAAATGTATCTGTAAACTGTGTCAAACCCTGATCTCTCCTGTCTCCACTGCTCTTTGTTCAAAAGCACATGCCTGACCGTGAAAAGTTGATGTAAACCGTGTTACACGCCTAGTCATGTTGGAGAGAACATGTCCCATCCTCAGTCCCCCTCATCCTACACATAAAAGTTAAACAACAACAAAGTCAGCAGCAATGACTTGCAGGACCTAACGCTGTCCTTCTGATGTGTTTTACAAGCATAAGTTATTCTGTAAAAGACAAAAACACGCTGAAGTTCCATTGTCCCCCTGGCCCACTTTTGGTTCCTGAAGTACTTTAAGGAAGTCTTTTCTCACACAAGCCTAGTCCTTCCAAAGGAGCCTTCTTTGCGTTCTCAGGAGAATTGATGTCCATGCACTTGAGGGCCGTGTAAGCGGCAGTTTGTAAGGCCACTGCTTTATTCCTTTAAATGTATTCACAGTTTTAACTGCCATGCAATGGTGGTCTGATGTAAAATCAGCTCTTTGAGGAAGACATTTCCAGAACATACAGAATTCCCGAACAAAAAACGTCTAAAGCACGAATGCAACACACTATTCAGTGCGCTGGGTCAGCTGGAAAAAACATTTGAAGGTTCCCATCTTGTGTAAAATTCCTCAAGGAGCTCAGAGCAGAAACAGTGTCTGCTGATAACCCTTCCATTCCACATGCTTAGAATTACTAAGTTGTAAAAGAACATTTAAACTTTAAAAATAAAATGTTAGGAAATGGGATTCCTTTTGGGAATGAAAATTTAGCAGTCATTTTGCTGAATGTGAAAATATTTCCTCCAAACATTTTTAAAAGCTCTCAGGCATATCCTTGCAAGGGTTCATTTGTTTTTTTATTTTTGTTGGCAAAGGAGTCCCAATATTAAGTTAACTGTGTTTAGGTATTCCATATTTTTGAAATGTCACAGTAGTACTTTTTTTTTCTCCCTAAACTGATGTACCAGTATTAGTTAATAATGAAATTAATGGATGTTGCAAAAGCAAAAGAAAAGGGTGTCACTGGGAATCCCTGATTTTAACAGCAAAGCTTATATATAAGTAACCTTGGAAGTTTTTGTTTCCTCTGGATGAAAAATTCAATTTGAGCCGGGCGTGGTGGCGCACGCCTTTAATCCCAGCACTTGGGAGGCAGAGGCAGGCGGATTTCTGAGTTTGAGGCCAGCCTGGTCTACAGAGTCAATTCCAGGACAGCCAGGGCTACACAGAGAAACCCTGTCTTGAAAAACCAAAAAATTAAAAAAAATAAAAAATAAAAATTTAATTTGAAAGTAAGTCAAAAATCTCCCAGTAGGAGTAGAATGAGCTTTGACCATGACACTGTAGATGCTCCAAGGTAGAGTCCCAGCCCCCAGTTTACTCCACCAAAGAGGAAAAAGATTCAGCACACAGGCTTCCTAACCTCTAGTCTGTCTTCGGAGGACTTTCCTTCATTTATTTATTAGATCTTTGATTTTTGACAAGACAGACCTTTTTGGAAGTAAAGGTAGCTAGCTGTGTTAGAAAATCATCCTTGTGGTTTTTCCTTATCCAAGAAGACCTATATCCTAAAGGGAACTTGTTTGGGAAGGCAGTCTGTCCTGGCTGCTCTGCCTGGTGAATGTGTGGCTCTTGATTTTGTTTCCATGTAGCTGAACCCTAGGACAGGTTCCTAGGCCCTGGCACTGCCTCTTTTCCTGCCCATTGCTCTTCCCCATGGCTGTCTCAGAACCAGGTCAGATTCTTTGCTTTGTTTTGTGGAGGGAGTGGGGAGGTTGGGGGACTGTTGAGTCCCTAGAAAACTTTTTCATGGGGGTGAGGATTAGGGATCCATTTCCAGTGAATACCTCTGTTGAAAGTCACTGATTAAACTGTCTCCAGGGCTCTGGATAGCTTTAAGTCAAACCAAATTCAGGGAACCTACTTGTGGTCTCTGTGGATGGACTCTTCTAGTAGTACCAGAGTGGCTGATTCTGCCTGCAATGGGATCTGAAGTGATATGGCTTGAGTTGAGCCGGGCCCATGGCTGTGCCTTACCACTGCTGGGGTACACAACAGGCAAACAGGAAGGTTGCAGCTTTCTGGCAGTTGTTACTTGCTGACTGCTTTGAAGGCCTGGGAGGAGCAGCCCGCTCTTTGGCAGAGGTAATGGAGGAAATGGTCTGGAGTTAGTTACATAATTAAGGCCTCATAGACAAGCTATGAGCTGCCTGTTTGGATAAGTTAAGGCGAACTTTCCAGCTCTGGCTTTCCAAGTTTTGAGGCCTCATCTGCTACAAAGCTCTGTTGCGTCTAAATGCTGTAGACACACTATTAGACACAGTGCAGCAGTTCATTTCGTTAGTGCTGTGCGGTGAGGTGGAGTGGTTTCAAAATCAATTTTAGGCATGTTGCCCATTGAGATAATTCTTGAGCTGATGTGATAGAAATGAAGACATGGCCTCTTGGTTGGTGCTAGTTATAGCTACATCATCATAGAGATAATTTTTCATTAGGATGGAGGCTGTCTGCTAGTAGTAAGTAGCTTATTTCTTCTAGCCAGATTGTTCTTCCCTATAGAGAATCTTACTCTATTTTCCCTGCTTTGGTTGTGTTGATTGGTGACTCAGCTGCCTGTTTGTCAGGCAAGTGGTGACATTGCTGAACACTGGAGATGGCTCAAGATGTGAAGGAAGAGTGTGGGGTGGGTATGTGAAAGCTGCTACTGCTATCTAGGACTGGTGCCCTCCAGCACCAATGCCCACTCAGGGTCACCATAGTCCAGTGGGCACTACAGAGCACAGACACAGTGGCTGCCAGTCAGTGCCTCTCTCTTTCCTGGGAGAAATTCTAAATAGAATGCTGGGGGTCCTGGGTGTAAACATGTGTCTGAGGGGGAAGGTGCACTCATCTTGGACCTCTAGGGTTCTGTGTAGCTTTCTTAAAAGGAGCCTGGTGGGGACTAAAGGTGATGGAAGCCATCTTGTGGCACTTCTTGTTTCACAGTACTTGGTATAGATGCTAAAATGGTCCAGCTCTCTTGAGCCAATGCCCAGTGTTCCGGCATGCATTTGCTTTTACAATTAGAATGGAGTGAGTCAGCAGTCCAAGCTGAGGTTGGCCCCTGAGAACCAGGAAGCTGGGGAATTTAAAGCCAGCCCCACTCCTACTCTCTCCCCTTTGCTCTGCTTCAGCCAACCCTTCTTGGCCTGAATCTCTGAAGGCCAGACCTGTTAGACTTCAGGATCTGTCACCCCTTGTAATTTGGCTGAGTCCCTAAAGGTTATGTTTATTGAGCAGCTAGGCTTGTCCTGCCCTTTGCTTGAAACAGGAATGTTTCATATTTCTGTTTTGGTTTGGATGCTAGGGGAGGAACGATAGGCCCTGTACCTGTTAGATGGCTACTCTACTTTGTGTTTGTGAGGAAAGGCCTCACAGTTTAATCCACATTGGCCTCCAACTCTTTTTTTTTTTTTTTTTTTTTTTTTTTTTAAGAAAAAGAGAGGGTCTCACACAGTAGTCCTGGCTGGCATAGAAGACTGGATAGCTCACCAATCTGAGGCAATCCTTCTGCCTTTGCCTTCTAAGTGCTGCAATTACAGGTGTGTGTCCCTGTGTGTGTCCTTTGGCTTTTTAAGGCTAGATCTGAGTTTGTAGCCTAGCTGTTACCTTTATAAGTAGAAAAGCCAAAGGATAACCATCAGGCCCTGGTACAGGCTTCCCACACTAGTTCCTTAACCTGAGCATTTGCTGAGAAATCAACAAAAGATTGAGTCACAAAAAGTGCTCGATGTGGGGACCTCCTGTGACAGATGCTATTTCTTCCCAGTGTACTGTCCTGAGTCTGCTACTGTACTTCAATACTTTCACCCCACCCCACCCCTGCACTCTCTTAGATTAATTTTATTTTAAAGTGTGTGTGTATGTTGACATGTGTACATTAGTGCAGGTGTTCCCAGAGGCCAGAGGCAGTGGAACCCCTGGAACTGAAGTTATACCTGGGGTCTGGAAACTGCTTAAAAGAGCATTTAGTGCTCTTAAACACTGAGGCGTCCCTTCAGAGAGTCAGTCTCTCTCTCTCTCTCTCTCTCTCTCTCTCTTTCTCCTTTCTTCCCTCTTTTCCTCCCTCCCTTCCTCCCTCCCTCTTCCTTTTTTTTTCCTTTGAGATGAGCTCTCATGCTATAGTCCATGTTGGCCTTAAACTTGAAGAAGTCCTGCTTTCACCTCTCAAGTACAACATGCTACAGTACTTTTTTTTTGTTGTTTTGACTCAGGTTCTCAACTTACTATAAAGACCAGGCTGACCTCAAACTCAGAGAATCTACCTGCCTCTGCCTCCTGAGGTTGGGATTAAAGACAACCACCATACCCACGGGGTACAGTACTTTTCATATTTATAAGCTCATTATGGGCTATGAAGTCCATGAATTGATATGTCTGCATATTAGACAAACATCAGAAGAGGGTAGAAAATGTAACTAAATGAAACTTCCTTTATATTTACACAGAATGTAAAGGAGGTATAGATCAAAAGCAGTTAGTTTAGCCTGGCCTGATGATTAACCCTACAGTCCTTCCTTCTCCGGAGGCTAAGGCAGGCTCATGGACAGCCTGGGTAATTTAGCTAGATTCTGTCTAGATGGAAATAGAAAATAGTACTGGCTGGGTATGTGTGCATCAGTGGTGTTTTGCGTGCCTGGCATGTAAGAAGCCCTAGGTTTCATTCCTAGCCCTAGTACTGCAAACAAGAATGAAAAGAAGATTTGAAGCTGCTTCTCTAGCTTAGGACTCTGCAGACTATTGCCTTTGTCCCAAGTCAGTTTTTGTAGGCCGAGTTTATCTGCATAACCATTCCTATTTTATCCTTAGTAGCAACAGAACTGAGAAATTGAGACAGGGACCATGTGGCCTATGAAAAAATGACAGCATATACGTGGGGCCCTTGACCAGGTTTGCTGGCCTTTGTACAAAGTGGCCATAGTATGCTTATGCGGGAGCGGCTGTGGAGTGTAGGTATCCCATATAAAGTTGGTCCTGCAGAGGTGGGCGGCACTGCCAGCCTCCTAGTCTTCAGAGGTTCGGTCATCCTTGTATTCTGCTCCTGAGCATGTGAGACCCAGGCCCAAGCTTTTCAGCTACAAAATGGGTGGATAGGTTTTTCCCTTCTGAGGTGTTGGGGATTGAACTGAAGAGTGTACTAGACAAATGCTTTACCACAGAGCTACA
This sequence comes from Mastomys coucha, assembly GCF_008632895.1. Classification (NCBI taxonomy): domain Eukaryota; kingdom Metazoa; phylum Chordata; class Mammalia; order Rodentia; family Muridae; genus Mastomys; species Mastomys coucha. The sequence continues at coordinate 14,073,008 of NW_022196904.1, forward strand.
TACCCAGTCCTCATGGATGGGATTTTCATTCATGAGAACTAACCCAAAGTCACAGGGCAGTGGTAGGTAGCACATGCCTTTAACCCTAGCACTGGGGAGACAAAGGCAGGCAGATCTCTTGAGTTTGAGGCCAGCCAGTTCTACAGAGTGAGTTCTAGGGCAGCCAGAGCTACACAGAAAAACCCTGTCTCATTTCCCCCCCTAAAAAAAACAAAAACAAAAAACAACAACAAAACCAGCCCTTACTCAGTGGTTAAAGGTGCTTACTGCTTGCCCAGAGGATCTCAGTTCTGTTCCCAGCACCCTCATCTGTGTGGTGGTTTACAACCACCTGAGACTGGGGGAATCTGCCATCTTCTGGCCTCCAATGATACCTCACTCGACATGGACAGATGTGCACAGGCACATATACATGTACATAAATAAAAATCTTTTTACAAAAACGGTCAAATAAAAGCAGGGAATATAGTTAGTTGAGTCCTGGAGCTTGTGCAGCATATTTTGTGTTCAGTTGGTTATGTGGCAATATTGATTCCCCTAAAAAACGTATAAGTCAGGGTTTTTGTTCATATTAGATGTTTTTTTCTGAGTAATAGAAAGGAGGAGGTCTTAGGTTTGAGCTTAGCAGAGGGTGTGAAGTTGCTGAGGGTTATCTCCTGGAAAAGCCGTGTGTCTGAGGGGCCTCTAGCTCTAGGCTGTTTGCCGACTGGTGGGAGTCAAACAATAGCTACTCCCACAGAGGAAATGGCAACTTTGTGTCTAGGAGGTTCCTCTGGGCTGGCTTTTTTTTTTTTTTTAAGATGTTTCTGCAAAATTGTCTTGTGCTTGAATGAACCACAGTGTGGGGGCTGCAGCTTGTGAAATACAGGTGTCTATTTCCTTGGGAAATTTGGAATTTTCTTCTCTTGGGGTTTGCATGCCTCCACCCCAAAACAGTGTGTCATTCTAGTCAAGCTGTCCTGATCTGCTGGAGGGTTCCCCTTCCATCTTTACGTGATAAACCATCTCATCTCAAATTTCATCCATTTCGTATATATACTGATTATTTTCTTTGTTTAATAAATTATTCCTGTACAGATGATTTCTAGTTCTCTTAAGGCTAGAGATAAAAGAGCTGGGCTTTGGGGTCAGCGTCCTGGTTTCCATTTTTAATTCTGCTTCTTGCTGTGATCCTATAGGCAGATTCCTTCCCTTTTCTTAGTCTCAGTTTGCTTATCTGTAAAATGGGGGAAGCAGTAAAGCCCATGGTAAGAGACGAGGATGAGTTCAGCATGCAGCTATAGATGTTAGTAGTAAGCAGTGCAGACTACTTTCTGACTCCACAGGACCCTAAAGTACAGAAAGCAACACAGAGAGATGTTTCCCAACTCTAGCCTGCCATTTTTTTTTCTTTTTCTTTTTCTTTTCAATTTATTTGTGTGAGAGCCATCCTTTTTTTTTTTTTTTTTTAATTTGATTTTAAAGTGAGAGTCTTGCTATGTATAGTCTAGGCTGGTTTCAAAATTACTGTCCTCTGCCTCTCAATTACTGTGATTATAGACATAAGCTCTCACAATTGGCTTGAAACTCTTAAGAATTAAATATTTAAAGATTTGTATTTTATGCATATTAGTATTTTGCCTGAATGTATGTACACCACATAAGTGGCTGATGGTCACAAAGGCCAGAAGAGGCCAGCGGCTTCTCTGGAGATAGTTGTGTTCCACAGGGGAGCTAGGAATCCATGGCCTCAGGAAGAGCAGTGAACCAGATCTCTAGCACAGAGTTGGACTTTACCAAAAGACATTTTTAATACAGATTATACGCATGAGTAGTAAGAGGAGGACACTTGAGGAAAGGCACACCTGAGCATGTGGCTGTGGGCTTCATTAAGGATTTTTTTGTTGTTGTTTTTCAAGACAGGGTTTTTCTGTGTAGCCTTGGCTGTCCTGGAACTCACTCTCTAGACCAGGCTGGCCTCGAACTCAGAAATCTACCTGCCTCTGCCTCCCAAGTTCTGGGATTAAAGGCATGCACCACCACCGCCCGGCTTCCATTAAGGATTTTATTTGTTTGAGACCATATGCATGGAGTCCTAACTGTTCTAGAACTATGTAGACCAAGCTGGCCTTGAACTCACTCATGAGTGAGTTCATCTGGTTCACTGCTCTTCCTGAGACCATGAATTAAAGGCATGGAACACCACTGCCTGGCTAGGATTTTTTAAAATGTATATGCAGAAAACTTCTATTATTTTTAACAAATTTAGTAGTTAGCTATTAAGTGCCTGATATACCCAGTCCTGATTCAGACTGCTTGGACATCCTGTGTGTGGAGTGCTCTACATGGTTCAGATCCATGCATTGGCATTAGCTGGTTGTCACAAGGCAGGCATGTTACCATGGAGATGGCATCATGACATCACAAAACAGGTTATGACTGTGCCTGCAAATCCTAAGGGGAGGGCAACACAGAGCCCACTTGCTCTTGGTTTCTGGTTGATGAACTGGGTACTAAGGACACTGACAAACATGTGTGAGATGCAGAGGTTTACTTCAGGGCTCTCCTAGCTCTGCAAAGCCCTCAGTGCAGTCCCCTTGGCTGCCGTACCACTTCCTAGATCAAGGGAAGGTCTGGGTCGGAGGGGAAAGAGGCTTCTTTAGGTGTGAGCCCAGGGTACCTTCTAAAGGAGAGGCCTTGGTTCCTAGTGACTGACCTTGACTCCTGTACTTCAGCCGGTTGTTACGAATTGGAAGAGGCAGAGCCTCATAATTTTTGTGATTTTTTTTTTTTTTTAAATCCCCAGTTAATGGGTCATTCAGAGCCTACCCAGGGATTTATTGAGAGTCTGGTCATTTAATGATCATAACCCCGACCTTCACATTAACCTAGCAGCCTAATGAGCTTCAGGTAATAGCCACTGTTCCATGAGTCTCCATTTGTGTTTGTGGTGTGGTTCTCCCCCAACTACCTGTAAACCAGAGCCCCAAGCTCCTGGCTTTTGATGTGGCCCAACACTCTATAGCGTTGCTGAGAGCCGCAAGGTTCCTTCTCCTGTGGGGTCTTTGTCTTTTCTTCCAAGCTTGATTGGACTCACTGTCCTCCCTCTCAGCTCTGCCTGTCCCTTTTTCTTGGTCAACCATTCTGCAGCTCTGTGGTCCAATGTAGATTAGTTGAAGTGGAGACTGTTTTGTCAGCAGGATTGCTTGAGGGAGGATGGTCACAATGAAATAGACACTTGCTGTTGGGTGGTCAGCAGTGTCTCCCAAGAAGAACCAGTGCTGCTTCTGTCCACATGTCTTCCCTAGGTCACATGCCAACTTTTTCAGGCTTCTCCATGTTGTGTGCATTGGTACTACTGTACTATATTGTTCTGTGGGTTCTGGTTTTTGAGATATTCTCAAATTGCCCAGGCCAGCCTCAAAGTTGCTCTGAGACTGAGGATGACTTTGAGTTCCTGATCCTCCTGCATCCACCTCTCCATGCTACGATTGTACACACAGCACCTTTCAGTGCACTAGCACCCACGCCCGCCTTCTTGGTCTTCCTGGACAAGTATAGCTTCCACTGTCTTGCTTACTGTATGGCTGCTCCTTATGCAGGGCTTTGTTGTTTATCATTTAACCTTCCTACCCAGGAAGTCCATATAAGGCTGTCCCATTGTCCAGATGAGAGCCCATTCTAGGAAAGAGGCAGAGCTAGTTGTGTTATCACTTGGTCTGTAGGCGGGAGCATATTGTCCAGTCCCTGAGCCCGCTTGAGAACACCAGATCTGAGTGTTTTTCCACGCCCATGCTGTATGAGCCCTGTAAGCTAAGGGCGGTGTATGTGTGTGTGTGAGGTTGCTCAGAAGGTGTGACTTAGATTGTCCACATGTATTCTTTGACCAAAGGGGCTGCAGTCAGACCCCAAAATGGAATTTTGAATACTTGGGAAGCTTCGTTCAGGAGGTTGGAGGCAATCTTGCAGGAGGCAAGGTGCTATCCTCTTCCCATTACTATCTTCTAACCAGCCAGTCTCCCAGGATGGCTGGTTCTTGTCCAGGGGGAGAGGGGGATCCTGGCAGTGGTTCTGGCTGCAGGCAGGCAGGTGAAGTGCTAGTTGAGGTCTTTGCAGCCCAGCTGTAGTGTTTCCCTCTGGACACCTGTCTCAAGGGTTTGGCAGGTCTTGATTGAGACGATTAGTGCAGTGGGGCTTTTCCCACTCTTCTTGGGGGATTATGTCACAGTCTATTAAGCGTGCTCCCTTGGTGTTTAATCCCCCCCTGACATGGATTTTTCTGGCAGCCTGTTAAAAGTGCCTTTTCGTAAATCTCCCAGCTGTTTTCTGTCCATGGCCCTTGGGATATCTGCCCTCTCCCAATGGGCTGGCTTCCTTCTTCTAGTGAATAGTCTGAAGGGAGTAGTCAGACTTGATATTATACAGGTCTCTTAGCTGGGAAGGCATCTGCAGCATGACCGTGACAGACCACATGGGGCTCTAGGGGCTGAGGGCTAGGTCAGCTGTATAGCTCTGCAGATGGAGTGACCAATCTAGTGTCACCTTCCCAGTAGCTCTTCTAAGTCACAAGCAGATTTTTATTTATTTGTTTTTTAAATTATTTTGGCATTTTGAGACAGGATCTTGCTCTGTAGTTGAGGCTTGCCCTAAACTAGAGACCTTCTACCTTAGCCTCCTGAGTGGGGTTACAGGTGTGGATGCCATGCCTGGTTAGATTTCCAAAAACTTTCTATTTTTTAGCAGCTCCATTCCAGGGAAACAAAGTTTGAAGCATGTGCCAGCTCATTTTGTAGAAACTTGTGTGTATGTAGCTCTCACTGGGCCTGTTTGCCACCCTGGTAGGGGAAGAATCACTATTGGGCTGAAGTCTTTGTAGTAGGGAGACCTGGAAGAAAAGCTCTGATTCTTGATGATAGTTAAGGTTCATGAGTTCCTTGGATAATCTTGTTACACATTGCCAGGGTGTTAGAAGTGGGGCACTGTCATCATGGCCAACTGTAGCCTCAGCTTGAGTTACATTTCTCTGCCTGTGTAGCCCTGTGCCTAGGTGAGGGACTGTTCAAGACTGCCAGGTGGACTGAATTTCGTATGGTTCTTGTTTTCTTATGAGGAAACTGCAGGAGAGAAGATAGTGAGGTGCCCCTTTGCCAAGTACCACTGTGGCCTTGGTTCTTAGCTTTCTTCCACATGGAATTTCAGTCTGCCTGGCTATAATCTACTCCATGGCTTTGCCTTCTCCTCCCTCTATCTCTCAGGCATGGCTCTGCCCCAACCAAGGCAATTCCCATCAGTCACTGGGTGGGTTTGCTTCCATCACTGCAGGCAGGCAGGTACCACGTCACTGAGTAGCCCAGTTTTCCTAGTCAGGTGTTCCATTGCCGACGGTTCTGAGCCACACCTACAGGGAGCCTCCCTTGACAGGAATGTTGCTCTGTACCCTGCCCTCTCCAAAGTTGGCTGTCTTCTGGTGCAGGTGGAGTCCTTTCCCCACTGTGCTTGCCTTTGACAAAGTGTGAGGAACCTTATGTCCCGCCCTTTGAGTCCTGTCCTTGAGCCTGTGGGGCTTTGAAATTGAGCTCGAGATTAATTAGAGAAGAGCCTCTTGAAGCTGTGGAGGCTGGAAAAGGAGAGGCCGTAGTTTCCATTGGAGCCTTTAGGACTCTTGGGGCTTCTGAGTGGTTGTTTCCTCCTTCCACAAAGACTCTTTTCCCCGTTTTGATTTTTGGTTAGCCTTTTGGGGCTTGTTTGGTTGGTTTGGTTGTTTGGTTTTTCAAGTCAGGGTTTTTCTGTGTACCAGGTCCTGGCTGTCCTAGCCTTCCTTTGCCTCTGAGTGTTAGTTAGGATTAAAGGTGTATGCCACCATTGCCTGGCTTCTATTGCATTTTTGAAAAAAAAATTTTTTTGGCATAGTATAGGATGGACCCTAGACTCTTGCTTACTAGTCAAGTAGCCCAGGCTGACTTTCAGCCTGCACTCCTCCGGGTTCAGCTTCAATTCCCTTATTCTTGCCACTGTTAGAATCTTTTTGTTCCTTATTAGTTGAGGTGTAAGGAGCTTCTATGTCCATTTACATACCTTTCTGCTGTCATTAGGAACATAGGGAGCTGTAAAATAATATGTGTTTGTGTGTTGTTGTCTTTTGAGACAGGCTTTCTGTAGCTCTGGGTGTCCTAGAACTCATTATGCAGACCGGGGTGGCTTTGATCTTACAGAGGTCCTCCTGTCTCTGTCTCTTGAGTGCTGGGATTGAAGGTGTGTACCACCAGATAGGCTTGGGAGCTTTTAAAAATCTTTTTTTTTCCTCAGGCAGGGTCTCACTTTATATTTGCTGGCCTGATATCATGTCATCTGGCCTCAAACTCAAGAGATCAGCCTTCCCCTGTCGCCCATTATTCCTCGCTAAGTTTAAAAGGGTTTTCTATTCTTCTGACTTGTGTACTTAGCCACATCTGTGTCTGTGGACTCCTCCATCTGCTGCTTTCTTGACCCTGCACCGACTCCACCCCCAGCTTGTCCATAGCTATTTAGACCTGTTGGGTGACTCATAGCTTGTTAGGTTAGGTGAGTGCTTTTACTTTTCAAAGTACTGAGCATTGAGTGACTTGAAGTTGAAAAAAGTCAGGAAAGCTTCCTGAGACAGGTGGGAGGAGTGCTTAGAGGCAAGGTGAAGAGAGTCAGCTGGGAGAGGGGACAGGGGTCAGCTAAGGGAGGACTCATCACCACTGGGGTCTGGCTCTACCATCTTGGTCCCTAGTGGAATACAAGTTCACAAATTTATCTCTATAAACCAGAGTGTGCCGGTTAGAATTCCCTGCAAATGAACTTCCGTGGTCCAGTAGGTTTTAAGTAATGCTGTAAAGGAGAGCTGTGGGAGCTGGGCAGCTGGGCCACTCAGAGCCTGTGGTAGCACCAGGGACACATTCCTCAGCTCTGTGGCCACAGGACCTGCTTTTCTGCTGGGAACACTTATGCTATGGAATGGTGGGGAAACTTGAAGTAGGTTTGTCTGTGTAAAGGAGCATAGCACCTTTCTTTTTATTCCTTATTTTATTAGTTATTTTTTGTTTTTCTGTTTTGTTTTCTTTTTGAGACAGGGTCTCACTGGGTGGCACTGGGTGGCCTGGAACTCCTATGTAGACCAGGCTGGCCTCAAACTCAGAGATCCTTCTACCCCTGCCTTTGCCTCCCTAGAGCCAGAGGGGATGAAAGGCTTGTGGTACCATGCCTGACTTAGCCTGGCTTTTTATTTATTCATTTTTCAGAGCTAGGACTGGGACCCTTGGGGCCTCTTGTGTGCTAAGCAAGAACCCTAGCACTGAGCTGTACCCCCTTGCCTTCTGGTGGTAACCCCTCCACCTCTTGTGAGTGAGTTGGCCCTTATACTCACAGTTGGCCCTGTATCCTCCTGTGGCCTATTCTAGCCCATGCGCTTTGGGCTCTCTGCTGCTGTCTGCTTCATCAGCCTAGAGCCTTCAAAAGGCTCCACTGCAGTCCCGGAGCTCACAGTGGTCTGGGGGTTGGTTTGCAGGGAAGATGGTGAGTTGGAAGAAGGTGAACTGGAAGATGATGGAGCTGAGGAGGTCCAGGATACCCCTGGAGGACAAGAGAGGAGTCGGAAAGACAAGGGGGAGAAACACCACAGTGACTCCGATGAGGAAAAGTCTCACAGGAGGCTGAAACGGAAGCGGAAAAAGGAGCGGGAGAAGGAGAAGAGGAGGTCGAAGAAAAGGCGGAAATCTAAGCACAAAGTAGGTCCCAGAGGGTTCCCCACACCTCTAATGCTGGCTCAGGACCTACCTGTCTGTCTGCCCAGCAGGCACTCTATGTAACAGCTGTCCCTAGTATCCACTGCCTGGGGACAGTTTATAAAGATCTGGAACTTATGCTCTGTTGCTAATGACTGCCCCCAGGGGAGGAGTTTTCAGGCTGAGCGCAGTCCTTCCAGGCACATTCCAGCATTGTTTGTCCTGGGGCTGGCTGTGCCAAGGTGGCCTGCCAGCAGCAGACTCACTTGTAGTGAGGCCTCTATCACTGTCGTTGCAGCGCCATGCTTCCTCCAGCGATGACTTCTCAGACTTCTCAGATGACTCAGATTTCAGCCCCAGTGAGAAGAGTCACCGCAAGTACCGGGACTATAGTCCCCCATACGCACCAGTGAGTGATATTGCATCTTGTGTCTTCTGGTATGGGGCAGGTGGATGGTACCCTAGAGACAAGTGGGTGTTATTTTCATCCCTTTTTATGGATGAGGAAACAAGAGAGTTGGAATGTGTAGGTTTGAGCCAGGGCAGTGGCTTTCTCCACTAGGGCTGCCCCTGAGCCTGCTCAGTGTCAAGTCTCCCCCAAAGCTTGGCAGGACACAGTTATGTCTAACTTGTCCAGGTCACAGCTGACTGCTTTCAGCTGTTCATAAGTGACCTTTTGTGGGAAATTGGCAAGAGAATGAACTGGCTAGTAGAGTTAATTTTCTCCAGGGCTGCATAGTTAGAAGTTAAATACCCCATTACAACTCTGAACTTAACCATAAATTTACCCTGTGTGTATATACTTTCACTTTCAGAAAAACATAAGAAAAATACAAAGCTGGGGATGTAGCTCAGTAGTCTAGTGCTTGCTTCTGTGCTCTTGGTCATGGGCTACCAATACTAATAACAAACCATAGAAGATTGAATACAAAAACAGGATGTGCTGGCACAGACTAGTACTAGGAAAGGGGAGGCAGAAAGAGTAAGAGTTGGAGTGAGAAGCTAAGAGAAATAGCTCAGTGGTTAAGTGCAGGGGACCTGGGAACTACATAGTGCCTACAACTGTGTATACTTCCAGTACTGGGAGTTCTGGCCTCTGAGCACTGTATGCATGTGGTGCACAGATACACATGCATCAGAACACTCATACATATAAGAATAAATAATAAACAAGAGAGTTGGAGCCTAGCCTGAGCAATACAGCAAAACCCTGTCTTTTAAAACCATGGGCTAGGGCTGGTGGTGGTAGTGTACATCTTTAATCCCAGCACTTGGGAGGCAGAGGCAGGTGGAACTCCTGAGTTCAAGGCCAGCCTGGTCAACAGAGTGAGTTCCAGGACAGCCAGGGCTCTTACACAGAAACCCTGTCTAGAAAAAAAAGGAAACAAAACAACCAGGGGAAAAGAAAAGAAAAGAAAAGAAATTGTCTAGGCAGGGTGTGATGGCACCTTTTTTTATTATTAAAATCTTTGCATTTTCTTTTAGTGTGTCTCTTGTATATGTCTGTCTGTGCACCATATGGATCCTAGAGACAGTTGTGAGCCTCTTTATAGGTGCTAGGAACTGAACCAAAGTTCTCTGGAGGAGCACTCAGTGCTCTTAACTGCTGGTCTATGTCTTCTGCCCTATGATCATACTTTTTAAAGCCTTTTCCTACCACAGCATCATGTACCACAGCAGATGATGGAGCTGTTAGTAAAGTAATGGAGACTGATTACTGAGGAAGAGTGTCTTCTCCATACTAGGGGAGGGGTCTGAATAAGACTGTTTATCTGTATTTTACATTTTTCTGTAGTGAGAGTTTCCTTTTGTAGTTGAGCCCAGCCTATCACTGAAATGTTGCGTAGGTTTGCTACTTTGTTACAGCTCATGAGTGGTATGTGGACACATTAGTATCCATTTGCACTCTCCACTTTAAGTAGCCTCTCTCTCTCTCTCTCTCTCTCTCTCTCTCTCTC
>NW_022196904.1:14083033-14088023 GCF_008632895.1 Mastomys coucha
GTTTCTCTGTGTAGCCCTGGCTGTCTTGGGCTCTGCAGACCAGGCTGTCCTTGAACTCAGAAATCTACCTGCCTCTGCCTCCCAAGTGCTGGGACTAAAGGCATACTGGGACTAAAGGCATGCGCCACCACCGCTGGCTTTCAGGAGCTTCTTGAGATTTGTGTACAGTGCTTTTACTGCCTTAACCCCCAACCCCCAGCCTTGTCACCAAAGCCACCGAATGGTATATTTTATAGCATATGGTCATGGCTAGGTTTTTCTTATAAATATGCTGAGAAGTAGGGTGCTTTGTTTTGTTTTGTTTTGTTGTCTTGTTTTGTTTTTTGTTTTCAGTTTTGAGACCAAATTTTTACTTTTACCCAGGGAAGGCAATTGTGAACTCCTGGGCTCAAGCAGTTTTTCTACCTCAGCTTCCCATGTTGATTGGGACTATAGACAAAGGTCATTACACCTTGCCTTAGCAATGTGTTTAAAGCCAGTATGATGGTTCAGGCCTGTAATCCCAACTCTTGGGATATGGAGACAGGCCAAGAGTACCAGGCCTATACAGAAAAAAAACATCTTGAACCACCACCATTACTACCTCCCCACTTCCCCTGCATAGGAAACAAAAAACAAAAAAAACAAAAAAGAGTTCCAGGCTAGGGTACCTAAGACACTGTCTCAAAACTACAATACAGTAAAATGTTTTCATTGCCTATAGCTTCCATTGCTAAGGCAGTCCTCATTGACAGAATGTGCCACACTTCACCTTTTGAAAGGCATCTTGGAAGGTATCTTTGGAAATAGCAGTCTGCTATGGCTACCAAGCAGGCTAGTCATTGAAATCAGAGGCCCTAGGGAAAGCTTGCACAAGGAAACCCCTCCTCCTGACTCTGGGCTTCTCCTTAGCTCTGCTCACTCTGCATCTTTGTCCTTGCTTCTCCAGGGAAAGTGGGTTCCTGTTCCTCTTTTCTTTCTAAACCTTGGCCCATTTCTTAAAGACAGACATGTGGATGTAATGCTGTCTCCCAGCCCATCGGGGTAAACATGTCTTGAGAGAGGCCAAGAACCTGTGGTAAACCAGGGACAGTAGAGACTCCAGACAAACGCACAAGTTCTGAGAACTGAGGTGACCTAAGTAGCCTGATCCAGGTCATGTGCACTGGCTCACTCTCTCCCCTACTCTCACCTGAACAGTCCCACCAGCAATACTCCTCATCACACAACACACCCCTGCCCAAGAAGTCCTACTCCAAGATGGATAGCAAGGGCTACAGCATGTACGAGGACTACGAGAATGAGCAGTATGGGGAGTATGAGGGAGATGAAGAGGAGGACATGGGTAAGGAAGACTATGATGACTTCACCAAAGAGCTGAACCAGTACCGGCGTGCCAAGGAGGGCAGCAGCCGGGGCAGAGGTGAGCCCTTCCCCTCCTCTCCCCTCCCTCCCAGTGTTTCTCCAGGGCCAGTGTGGTTGGTGTGGTTGGAGATTAAGGAGTCAAGGAGACTGCTGCAGCCAGCTTATACTGAACCTTATCCAAGAGAGCTAGGCAGTCACTCAAAGATAGCTGAAGTGCACAAAAATTATATACTCAGGGCTTGGGATAACAGACACAGCAGGAACAGCAAGGGTCCCCCATCTGGGCCAGACTGAGGAGAGCTGGAGATCTGCTTCCCTCCAGTCCTGGGCTTCTCATCACTCGACCAGGTGTTTACCTCTGAACCTTGGACCCCAAAAAGCTGATAAACTTGTAGCCCAAGGCATAAGGCAAGATGAGGAAAGGCAATCTCCTTTAAGGGTTCTTTTAAAAAACACAAAATAAAAACAAAACTCAGCCAGCTAATAGAGGCTTCTAAAGATCTTCCAGCTTGGGTTCTTGGACTTGTGGTCCAGATTACTGCTGAAAGTGCTATTTCCATGTTTGCTCTCGGACACGTATACAGCTGGCTCTACTGTGCAGGCCCTGGTCTGGGCCTCTCGTTTACTCACACTTGAATTGTACCAGAGTCCACAACAGACACCAAGACTGTGCTGTTCTCTTCTTAAGTCTTTAAAATCTGGTATGCATCTTCCAGTTGGGACCTTCCATAGGTCTGGGGTTTTTAGCCACATAGGGCCTGCTGTCTTGGAGAGTGAACAATGCAGCCATGAATAGACAGTGAGAGTCTAGCTAGTGAGGACAGGAGTAGCTGTGTGTTCAGAGTGTCAAGTCACCCCTTCGAGGGAACTACAAGCACTGTGATCTTCATGGACCAGCTTGGATGGCTTCCTAAAGGAGGGGGCCTCAAGGAAGACATGGGCATGGGACCCTATCTTCCTTGTTATTGTAGTCTCTAGCCATGTGAGGCTCACTATTCCACATGATACCCAACAGGTAGCCGAGGCCGAGGCAGGGGCTACAGGGGCCGTGGGAGCCGAGGAGGATCTCGAGGCCGAGGCATGGGCAGGGGCAGCAGAGGCCGAGGCAGAGGCTCCATGGGAGAGCACCCAGAGGACGAAGAGGACTTGTATGAAGAGGAGATAGAGGTAAAGTATTCCATAGCTTTTGGGGCCAGCAGTGTGATTGGCAGGTTCTCTGGGCTACAAGTCCTTTGGGTGGGCATGGTAAGACTAAGACTAAGGAGGATGTAGGTGGGGTACCCAAGGGAAGGAAGGCTTGGAATGACAGGCACACTTTTAAAAGGTTCCTCTTGGAAAGAAAAAAAAAAAACCTTAGTGGCTAAAGCAGGAAAAGGTAGATAGCAAAAACCCTGTTGTGAGGCAGGGCTTCTCTGTGTCTTCTAGAATGTCTCCTGCCTCTTACGGCAGGCACAGGAGGGATGCATAGAATGCACGCCATTCTGTCCCTGCCTTCTGGATCCATTGTGTGACCCAGTTCTTGGAGTACAGCTGTCCCTTGTGCCCAGAAGCCCTCTGACTGACTCTGCCTGATGGAGTTAGAGTCCATCTAAGTGAAAAGGCTTCAAGTGGAGGTTTTGGGACCACCCACCACACATGGTGCCACTCAGTGTTAACTCAGTGTTGTCTCTAGCATGACACTTCTGCCTTGTTTTCTTTGGAATCCAGTATGGAGAAAGTGAGGAGCCCATGGGAGACGATGATTACGATGACTATTCCAAGGAGCTGAACCAGTACCGCAGGTCCAAGGACAGCCGAGGTCGAGGTGGGCAAGGGCTCCGTGTGGATATGCTGGCTGGGCTGCAGAAACTGCTTGCCTTAGTGGGAGAAGTTAAATCCCTTCTCTGATTCTCCACAGGATTAAGTCGAGGCCGAGGCCGCGGTTCCCGAGGCAGAGGAAAGGGGATGGGCCGGGGCCGAGGTCGAGGCGGCAGAGGCGGAATGAGCAAGGGCGGGATGAATGATGACGAGGACTTCTACGATGATGACATGGGCGTGAGTATACTCCTGAGATCTGATGTGCATTCTCTGTGTTATGTTTCATAATTTTATTTATTTTTCTGTGTATGGGTGTTTTGCCTGGATGCCTGTGTCTGTGTACCAAATATGTGCCTGGTACCCAAGAGGCTAGACAAGGTCATTGGATCCTCTGAGACTGGAGTTGTAAACAGTTGTGAATAACTATGTGAGGAGTTGAAATTTAATCTAGGTCCTCTGGAAGACCAGCCAGTTCTTTCTCATTCTCTTTTTTCCTTTTTCTTTTTTCTTTTATCTCTTTTTTTCTTCCTTCCTTTTTTCTTTTTTCTTTTTCTTATTTTTTAAGTCTTTTTCCAGACAGGGTTTCTCTGTAGGCCATGGCTGTCTTGGAAACCACTTTGTAGATCAAGCTGGCCTTGAATTCAGAGATCTACTGAGCAACAAATTGTTTTCTAGTCCTTTTTTTTTTTTGGCTTTTCAAGACAGGGTTTCTCTGTGTAGCCCTGGCTGTCCTGGAACTCATTCTGTAGACCAGGCTGGCCTCGAACTCAGAAATCCGCCTGCCTCTGTGCTAGGATTAAAGGCCCATGCCACCACTGCCCAGCTGTTTTCCAGTCTTAACTAGTGATCAGTCTCTCCAGTCCCTGTTATCTGAGGCAACTTTGAGATCTGTTGTCGTTGTTTTCTTTATTTTATCTTACCATCATTCATTCATTTATTCATTTGGGGTTGGTGTTTTTCTTTCCTTTCTTTTCTTTTCTTTCTCTCTCTCTCTTTCTTTCTCTTTCTCTCTCTCTCTCTCTCTTTCTTTCTTTCTTTTTAAGGTAGAGTTTCTCTGTGTAGTCCTGGCTGTCCTGAAACTCACTCTGTAGACCAGGCTGGCCTTAGACACACAGATCAGCCTGCCTCTGCCTCCTGAGTGCTGGGACTAAAGCCATGTGTCACCACCACTCTGGCTTGTTTTTCTCTCTTTTCTTTTTTTTTTTTTTTTGTTTGTTTGTTTGTTTGTTTGTTGAGACAGGGTTTCTCTGTGTAGCTCTAGCGGTCGTGGAACTCACTTTGTAGACCAGGCTGGCCTCGAACTCAGAAATCTGCCTGCCTCTGCCTCCCAAGTGCTGGGATCAAAGGTGTGTGCCACCACCGCCCAGCAGGCTTGTTGTTTTCTAATGAGCTCTTGTGTGAAGGCTGATCCTGTCCCTTCCTGATCAACCCTTACAGGTGAATACTGATCAGGTAATCTACCTGATCAGTATTCACCTGTTTCCCAGGTGATGCCCTTCTGGTACAGTCCTCTGTTTAAAACAGTACTTAAGCAGTTCCTGAAGCCATCTTGAGTTTCTAAAGTAGGAAGGATAACATGGTGCACTCTGATGTTCAGGAGAATTTCTAGAAAACTCTTGGCTACCAGCTCTAGCAGGGGTGCATTCCTGCACAGCCAGGGGCCAGAATTTTTCCCATCTAAGTACTGTTTTGCATGTGGTGTGATAGGAGCTGTCTATACCTGTCCTGTTCTCTCTACACTTAATGTACTCCCATCTTCTCTTCTTCTACATTTCTCACAGGATGGTGGTGGTGGTGGAAGCTACCGGCGAAGTGATCATGACAAGCCCCACCAGCAGTCTGACAAGAA
>NW_022196904.1:14088034-14089793 GCF_008632895.1 Mastomys coucha
ATGGTGGTGGTGGTGGAAGCTACCGGCGAAGTGATCATGACAAGCCCCACCAGCAGTCTGACAAGAAAGGCAAAGTCATCTGCAAGTACTTCGTGGAAGGACGATGCACTTGGGTAAGAGCACCACCTGAGGACATAGGGCCCACATGGGTGGGCTGCCACAGTGTACACTCTTGGGGATGGGAAGGACTGTGTGATAGCCTACCCTGCTTTTGGTACCTCTTGGAGCCTGGAGGCATCTGGGCAGCCTAGCAGACTCAGCTTTCTTCTTAGGGTAAGAATCAGAGCAAGATGTGCAGGGAGTCTGAGGTTTAGGGGTACTTTCTGGTAGAAGTATTGGTCTAGTCTCTAGTGTCTCAAATGAATCCTTGGGGCTTACTCTATTCCCATTACGCTGTTGAATTTCAGAGTTGGAAAGGGATTATTAAAGACTCCAGACAAAATCAGAGTTGTGCAAGAGATGAGTGTGACCATTTAGTAAGAACACAGCTGGCTTGTGATGGGGATACAAAGGCAGCAGGCAGGTGGCATACATATATATGCCTGAGAGGTATTGCTCCCTCGGAAGTCAGGAAGTAGGTATTTTAAACAGGTAGAATAATATATGAAATATGTAAAATAGCCCTTACTACTCTTAGTCTCTCTCTTTTGTTTTTTGAGACAGGGTTTCTCTGTGTAGTCTTGGCTGTTCTGAAACTCAGAGATCAGCCTGCCTCTGCCTCCAGAGTTCTGGGATTAAAGGTGTGCACAGCAGCTACCATCAGGTTTATTCTCAGTCTTGAATCTACTGGTTTCAACACATACTTGTTTGTCATTCAGTTCAGGAGTCTTAGGTGGGGCTTGAGTGAATTCAAGGCTACTCCTGTAGTCAGTGTTTCCCTGGAGACCTAGACTCTCCCTTTCTGCCACCTTTCTTAAACCTATGGCATTTGTCACCGTGGACTGTACTTGTATAATGACTGCTGTGCTTTTGAACTTTATGTCCCTGGGCTAGGAGGATGCTAGGCAGTGGTGGAGCAAGCCTCTAATCCCAGCTCTTGGGATTCTGAGGCAGGCAGGTCACTGGCTTTTGAGGCCAGCCTGATCTACATATCAAATTCCCGGACCTGTCTTCCCCAGGTCCCCGAAAGAAAGATTTGTCTTAATTTAGGACATACCTTGCTCTTAAAAGCTTTTAGAAGGGACTGGGACCAGTATCTCACAAACCTGGTGCCATTTGACACTTATCTTAGTGTCTGTTTCTCTTTCCCAGATTGGTACAGTTAGTGGGGATGCTTCCTTTTGTGTTTCTTGGGCCAAACAAGGGAAGTTGGAAAATGGGGTATTTTTAGCTTGGCAGTCTTCCTCAAAACCAGGGTTCAGTTAGGAAGGATAGAATGTAGAACTGGCTTATGTGATGAGGTTTTATTGCCAGATAGCAAATAGTATGGGACAGAGTAGGTATGAAAGGAAGGACGGAGATGAATTAGGAAGAAACAGGAAGTAAAAGGTTAGGCCTGAGCAGAAGGCTCAGGCTGGGGAGCAGGGCAAGAATCATTTGGTAGACTACTTTTTCCCAAGGGGGTGTGTTCTTGTCTGTGTTCCCACTGCAGACAGAAGTGAATCAGAACTCACTTCTCAAACCCTTAGTCTGTCTTCTCTTTTTCCAGGGAGACCACTGCAATTTTAGCCATGACATTGAGCTACCGAAGAAGCGAGAGCTGTGCAAATTTTACATTACGGGGTTCTGTGCTCGTGCTGAGAACTGCCCCTACATGCAT
>NW_022196904.1:14089804-14099179 GCF_008632895.1 Mastomys coucha
GCGAGAGCTGTGCAAATTTTACATTACGGGGTTCTGTGCTCGTGCTGAGAACTGCCCCTACATGCATGATATCCTTTTGCATCATGTTTGCTGTGTTCGTCTGGGGTTGCTGCTCCTGGGACCTCAGCAGTCAGCTTTTCTTCTGCCCCTTTAATCCTCTGTCTGAGCTGTTCATATCTTCACCTGAGGAAGCCCATTATCATTTACTTTCCCTCTCTGTAGAGAGTCTGAGGACCCTTTCCAAGTCCAGCTCTGTGGCCCAGAACTTGCCCTGAAGTTGAAGCAATGTTGAGAACAGCCTCTGGCAGCCAGTACACACCCTACGTGTCATCTCACCTCCAAAATGAAAGAAAGGGCTTGTTTGTTCTTTGGGGTGGGTTCTAAGAAGAAGTGTTTGCCTTAATTAGCCATGAACGTGACTTTCCCTGTAAGTTATACCACACCACTGGGAACTGCATCAATGGTGACGACTGCATGTTCTCCCATGACCCACTGACGGAAGAGACTCGAGAGCTCCTAGATAAGGTAAGGCTTAAGGTGGCATAGGCGAGGTTGACAGGAGCCTGACACCACTCTGTCGGCACAGACCTTTGCAAGATCAGTCTGTTGCAAGTTGCATCCATGTGTACATCACATACATCTCCTTCCTACAGGAGAGGTGGGGCATCCTAACTGCAGACCTGAGGCAGCTGCACTGGATTCCCTAGGGAATTCCCAACAGAATGAGAGGGTTGTTGCCTTGTGGTGGTGTGTTATGTAGAGACTGAGATGCTCAGAGATTGGAAATGCCAGTGTCTCTGTAGTCACAGAGACTCATGCAGAGAAGGGACTGGGACCAGTATCTCACAAACCTGGTGCCATTTTACACTTATCCTAGTGTCTATTTCTCTTCCCTGGATTGGTACAGTTAGTCGAGATGCTTCCTTTTGTCATTCCTAAGAGCTGGGATGATCAGCATCCAGTCCTTCAGAGTGTAATCACTGGCCTTTGGAAGGACCCGAAGTGTCTGATTAAAGGCCGCCCCCTGCTGGACATTCAGTGTTCACACTCAAAAGCAGGAGCCCAGTCCTGGCCCTTTGGTCAGTTTAGTTTTTCTTGTAATTTTGTTTTAATTTTTGAAGTTTTGTTGTGGGGAGGAGTTGTGTTTTTTTGTTTTTGCTTTTTTTGGTTTTTGGTTGTGGTTTTGGTTTTGGTTTTTTTGTTTGTTTGTTTTTTTGAGACAGGGTTTCTCTGTGTAGCCCTGGTTGTCCTGGAACTGACTCTGTAGACCATGCTGGTCTTGAACTCAGAAATCCGCCTGCCTCTGCCTCCCAAGTGCTGGGATTAAAGGCATGCGCCACCCCACCCAGTCTTTTTTTTTTTTAATGAAAGACATGGTCTCTTATGTAGTCCTGGCTGTCCTAGAGCTCGCTCTATAGACCAGGATGAGTGCTGAGATTAGAGGTGTGGCTACTGTGTCTCCTCTGTTAGTTAAGTTTGCATTAGCTTCCCTCCCCCCTTTTTTGTTTTGTTTTGACAGTTTTGATTTGTGGCCCATGCTAACCTCATTATTCCTCCTATCTACTCTTCTCAGTGCTAAATTTGCAGGGTTTCTCTGTCCTGGAAATCACTCTGTAGACCAAGCTGACCTCTTAACTCAGAGATCCACCTGCCTCCACCTCCTGAGCACTGGGATTAAAGGTGTGCCCCACCATCCTGAGCAAAGATTTTTTTTTTTAAATGGCAAAAGTATTTTGAAAGCCGAGCACTTGAGGGACAGAGGCAGGCGGATTTCTGAGTTCAAGGCCAGCCTGGTCTACAGAGTGAGTTCCAGGATAGCCAGAGCTACACAGAGAAACCCTGTCCAAGTGTTTTGAAATTTTCAATTTTAATTTAGAAACAGAAAGGAGGAAAAAAAAGCAAAAGTATTCAGGTATTTTTACTTTCTGAGTTTCTTACATCCTCATTTGCTCACTAGTTCCCACAATGAGAAAGTTCTCAGTCACCCACAATAATCTCAGTAGGAATATGCATTACATATGTCTTACAAAGAAACTTTAACCCAGGATCACAGATCTATTGCTGCTACCTTGGCAGTCTCCTGGAAGTCTTTTCTGTTGGCTGTGGTTGTGTCTTCTAACTAGCACAGTTGAGTTCTTTACAGACTGCCAACTTGGCTAAAGGGCATGCATGACCCGACCCATGATTGTTATCTGGATGGCCATTTGAGAAGGTAGAGACACTTAGCTGTCAAGTTTATGTTGAAGTACAAACAGTAAACATCCTACAAGTCTGTCCACGGATAGCACTCAACCCAGGGAAGGCACTATTCTCCCCTTGCTGGCAGTGCTTCAGCTACTCTGAGGTGGACTGACTGTTTTTGTTTGGAACAGTCTTGTATAGTCCAGGTTGGCCTTGAACTCACCACATATCTACAGTCATTTTTGAACCTGTGATCCTGCCCTGTCTTTAGCTCCCAAGTTCTGAGATTACAAGCATGCACCACCAAGTTCTGCAGATCTGTGGGTATTGACCAACATGTAGATTTGTGTCTGCTCTATACAATCTAGACATAACACACACATACACAGACACACAATTTATCCAGCTGTTGGAATCCCTCTCTTTTTCTGTAAATGTTCCCCCTCTACCCTCCCACCCCCGCTTCCTTTAACAACTGTCCATATGGTTTCTGTCCCTATATTTTGCTTTCTCAGGGTATCATAGGGATGGGGAAGAGGTGGTAACTATGTGGGAGAGCCTGTATCTCTCACTCACAAGGCCCTGGGTTTGATCCCCACCAACACCGAAGAAAACTAGTGTCTTCTAAGTAGAACTGTAAAGCAGGCGGGGGCAGTTCAATGAAGTCGTCTGCAAGGTTGAACTCCTCAGATGATGGTTAGGCTTGTTGATCCAGTCATTGGTTAAAGTACATTTGTATATTTCTTGTTTTGGCAAAAGCTTGGAATTTGTGATAGCTACCTTATTTGTGTGTGCAAGTGGCAAGCGTCACTTTTTTTTTTCTTTAGACAAGTTCAGTCTGTAGTCATGGCTGTTCTAAAACTCAGTATGTAGACCAGGTTGACCTTATATCCATAGAATTAGCATGCCTGTCCCTCCAGAGTGCTGGGATTAAAGGTATGTGCCACCATACCTGGTGATGACTATCATTTTTACATAGATAATAGACCTTTGGATTCTAGCATCGGCTCTAATAAAAGGTTTGGCGACACAACTCAGCCCTAGCAGTCATGTTCAACAAGCAGTGGTCATTGCTAGTAGGGAGGCCAAATGGAAAGGCTATAAGGGAGTATAAGGACAAATATTTGTGTGTTCTCTCTGTTTGTGTTAAAATTTCTGATGGGTAGTTTATGTTCTATCCTCTGGTCGTTTTCTCATGTGTGTTTGCCATGTTCATGTCATTGGGCTCAGATTAGAAGACCAGGTTAGGGACTGGAGAGATGGCTCAGCGGTTAAGAGCACTGACTGCTCTTCCAGAGGTCCTGAGTTCAATTCCCAGAAACCACATGGTGGCTCACAACCATCTGTAATTGGATGTGATGCCCTTTTCTGATGTGTCTGAAGACAGCTACAGTGTGCTCACATAAAATAAATAAATAAATCTTTAACAAAAAAAAAAAAAGAAAGAAAGAAAAAGAAAAAAAAGAAGACCAGGTTAGGAATACACTCTTCATCCTCCTTAGGCTCTAAGGTCTGTGTTGTAAAAGGCTTCACATGTAGGGAAGGCCACCTGTAGAGCTATCCATGTTAGCAGACATCCCTAAGGGTGCCAGCAAGACTATTTTCATCATGTTTGTAACCCGGCAATGCCTGCTACTGTTGAGCCTCGGGCTTGTCCTCTCTGGTAGCTGTCTCAGATTGCTAAGGATATTGGCCAGGTTTTCACACTTGATATCGGTAAAGAGAAGTGCTCTGTGTTTTGAAGCCTTGTTGGACAAATGTGTCTCGGGTCCTTAGAGTGCTATAGACATTGTAAATGGAAACCATGGTGGTGGAGGAAGGCTGCCTTTAAACTTGAGATCTTCCTGTCTCCTCACCCCCAATGCTAAGATTACAGATGTGATCTATGTGATCATAGTGTGATTACACTATGCCCAGAGTGATGAAGAAGATGAATTTAGGTCCTAGACCCTGTGTTCTAAGGCCGGTGTGTGTTTTTAAGTTTTTTTTAAGTTTTTTTAAGCAGGTATGTGTTTTTAAGTTTTTCAGTCTGATTTGGTGGAGCCTTCTGATGTGACTTCCTTTGCTTCCCACAGATGTTGGCTGATGATGCAGAAGCAGGTGCTGAGGATGAGAAGGAGGTTGAAGAGCTGAAGAAGCAGGGCATCAACCCCTTGCCCAAGCCACCTCCTGGTGTGGGGCTCCTGCCTACTCCTCCACGGCCCCCTGGGCCCCCAGCCCCCACCTCTCCTAATGGCAGGCCCATGCAAGGTGGCCCTCCTCCACCACCACCACCTCCTCCCCCACCTCCTGGGCCTCCTCAAATGTCCCTGCCAGCACACGAGCCACTGTCCCCACAACAGCTACAGCAGGACATGTACAACAAGAAGATCCCCTCTTTGTTTGAGATTGTGGTGCGGCCCACGGGGCAGCTAGCCGAGAAGCTGGGCGTGAGGTGAGTATATTGTCCGCAGAAGCACAGGAGCATTGGCCTGGTAGGGCTCTCCTTCTGAAGCTGTCATACCCCATTTGGGCTCCTGGCCTCAGGCTCCAAGTGAGCACTGCAGGTTCACTGGTTGGGAGCTGCTGCCTTTCCTTAGCAGCCTCATCACAAGTACCATTTCCTCTTCTAGGTTCCCTGGACCTGGTGGACCCTCAGGACCAATGGGTCCTGGCCCCAACATGGGACCCCCAGGGCCAATGGGAGGACCCATGCATCCTGACATACACCCTGACATGCACCCTGATATGCACCCCGACATGCACCCTGACATGCACCCCGACATGCACCCTGACATGCATCCTGACATGCATCCTGACATGCCAATGGGTCCTGGCATGAACCCTGGCCCTCCCATGGGTCCTGGTGGCCCCCCAATGATGCCCTATGGTCCTGGAGACTCCCCACACTCTGGAATGATGCCTCCTATCCCGCCAGCCCAGAACTTCTATGAGAACTTCTACCCGCAGCAAGAGGGCATGGAAATGGAGCCGGGTCTTGTTGGAGATGCAGGTATGTAGACAACAGCTAGGCTGCAGAGCTGGTCTCACCAGGGTGGGATGGAGGTCAGAAGTGGCTTTTCTTCCTTGGTCCAGTCTTACAGCAGCATTCCAGTCCCATTCCCATTCTATAGGTGTTTTAAGTATTGTGGGAGCTGAAGGACTCTTGTGTTTGTTGTCAGTTTAGGAAACAGTACTCACAGTGCTTAGCATCAATCATGAGCAAGGCAAAAATACCTTAGGAAGCTGTGCTTATGGTGCCTGGCATCGATCAGGAGGAAGGCAAGTGCCCAAGACAAGGCCCCTCTTCTCGGTAGTGCTGGGCTTGATAACTCTGCTTGTCTGATGCCATTGGCTGGACAGGTTCTTGCCTCCGTCCTGTGATGTTAACAACCTCAGTGTCCAGTAGAGTCAACGATAGCTGCTGTGGCTGACTGGGAGATTCCGGAAGGAGGAGGGACCTCCCCAGGCCAAAGCTCAAGAGTGTGTGGTCTCTGTCCTTGCTATAATTGCATTTTAGTAGAGGGAAGCAGAGAGAGGTCAGGTGGCTCATTTCAGCATTAGCCGTTGTTATAGCATGGGACAGTGTAGAGTGGAGGGGTACAGTCATAGCCCTAGCAGGGACAGCCATCTGCAGCATCTCTGAGAAGGTGGCCAGCTTCTCTGAGGAAAGCAGAGATGGCTGTGCATCTATCTATAAAGGAATGAGAGGGTGATGTCTTAACCTATGCAGGTATGTGTGTCACCATGGAATTGCCAGCCCTACAGAGCAGTAGCGGGCAGCAGGACATGCATTCTTGTGGTTCCTAGCATTTGGGAGGATACAGTGAGACTGCCAGTCAACCAGAACAGTGGTGGGAATTTCCAGATCCCCATGCAGTTTCTGACAGCAGATGCACCTGGGTGGAGGCCAGGAGGTAGCCAAGAGTGCAGAGATGGTTCACGTGGTTTGGAATTTTGGTACGTTGGAGCCAATATGACCTGTTTTTATGTGTTGTGTAGGGCTAGAAGAAGCAGCTAGGAGAATGGGTGCCAAGCATAGGCAGCCCTTTCCTGAAGTTCAGGCTATTGTGTTGGATGTGAGGATCATTGCTACCTCAGAGCACAAGGAGCCTGTGTGGGAGCATAAGAATCCACAGTGTATTCACGGTGCCTGGTAAGGAGTGGTTTTCCAGAGATGCTGGAAAAGAAAGGCCACGGAGATTGAGGGAAGTGATATTGCCTGGCCTGAGTTAGTTGGCTTGTTGATGGTAGGTTTCTACAGCAAAAGTGAGCTTAAAATGTGAGTTCCAGGAACTGCTCTTTATAGCACAGAGCTGCTGTGGTTTCTGCTGTTCTGTGGAGGTGAAGCCTCAGCCTGTATCCCCAGCTCCTCAGAGAGTAGCTGTAGCGTAGAGTATATCCCGTTAGGCTCA
Source organism: Mastomys coucha (assembly GCF_008632895.1). NCBI lineage: Eukaryota > Metazoa > Chordata > Mammalia > Rodentia > Muridae > Mastomys > Mastomys coucha. The sequence goes on from NW_022196904.1 coordinate 14,096,380, forward strand.
TGTACTGACCAAATTGTTATATGTATGTGTATGTGGGGGTACACATAAGCAGTATGCAGGTGTGAGTAGGCCACGTTGGCCTCTTTGTCAGTTGGTCATTGTACATCTGAGTTGTACACTTATTTGAACTTATAGTATAGCTAGCTAGATCCTGGGACACCCTGCCTACTTACCAAGTATTGATGTTATAGGCCAAGCCGTGCCTTGCCTCGCTTTATGTTGTAGTGGCGATCCAGTTGTGTGGCAGTAGCCCACTGAGTCCCCAGTTTTTCTATTTAAACTATTTAAAATACCAGACTGCCTCTTTTGGTGGCATGGACCTGTACATCTCTGATACTCAATATATTGTCTCTGCCAGATAAGAATCATCACATTGCAAGGGACAGAGTTGACTCTTGACAGACCTGGGCACTCTAGCTCACTCCCCTACAATCCAGGGACTCAGTGTGATAATGATGTTGTGTCTGATGTACATAGTAGAGCTGATTGGTGAGGGAGGGAACACTTGCTGTGGTCATGCAAAGGAAGCTGCCATGCCCTGCTCTCCATGTGCTCATGTGCTCAGTAACTCTAGTGTCCAGGAATCCTTAGAGGACAGAGTGGGTTGGGGGGATGCCCTGAGCTGGACTGAGATTTTAGTGTGTTTTGATCTCTTCTGGTTCTGCTTCTGGGAGATACAGTTATTTTCTTACAGGCATGTCCAACCTGCAATGTAGGCACTGCATATAGCTGAGAAAAGCTATGAATGTAGCACAGCACAAAATCTTAAACTTAATTTAGCATTATGACTATGCTGGGCATCATGGCTCATGCCTTCGATCCCAGCACTCGGTAAGCAGAGGCAAGTGGATCCCTGTGAGTTCAAAGACACCCTGGTCTATTTAGAGAGTTCTAGGGCATCCAGGGCCGCATAGTGAGCTCCTGTCTCAAAAACGAACAAAATTAAAACATTTTTTTTGTCTGGGAGATTATGTTTACTTTTGATTACATGCTTTCTCAAGCATGAACTTGGTAGATGACAACATCACATTACAATGTTGGACATACCAGCAAGAAACTATGAGACCTCTCATGGCAGATGATAAACCAAGCCTGCTTCCTGTGAGGACAGCAGCAGCTACCTAGCCTGAGCGGGATATGGCCTGTGTACAGGAATCCTGCCTGAGGTGTATGCACGCGTTATGCTGACATCCATAAGCATCCATCATGTCCTCCCTGAGCCTCACTCATCCTTTCCCTGCCAGCTGGCCCACTGTGGGCGCCTGTTGGACTCTCAAGGCACCCATGCCTGGGGAGGAGGAAGGGACGGGTGGCCATCCTCATCCTCACACTTGCCACCAGGCTTGGCTTTTCCAACGGAGGCTTTCCCGACACAAACCCTCTTCCCTGCCACAGAGGACTACGGGCACTACGAAGAGCTGCCGGGGCAGCCTGGGGAGCCCCTCTTCCCCGAGCACCCTCTGGAGCCTGACAGCTTCCCCGAGGGAGGGCCCCCAGGCCGGCCGAAGGCGGGCGCCGGTGTACCCGACTTCTTGCCCTCGGCTCAGAGGGCCCTGTACCTGAGGATCCAGCAGAAGCAGCAGGAGGAGGAGAGAGCGAGGAGGCTGGCTGAGAGCAGCAAGCAGGACCGGGAGAATGAGGAAGGCATGTGTCCCCCGGCAGGGGCCCAGCCGGCTCTGTGCAGGGACGAGGGGGGGCACCTAGGCTGGGTGCTGTATCTGAAAGTAGCTTGGCAGGATGGCCCTGTCCTGGTTTATTGCCTCACACTGAGGAAATAGAGGCCAGGGCTGCTCCTCTGTATCTTGGGTTCGGAAGACGCCTGACTCAGCGGAGGAGGGTGGTGGGCTGGTTCCTAGCTTAGACAGTGCATTTCCTGAAGAAATTTGAAAGACAGTCTCATGGCCCAATCCCTAGGTTACAAACTTTAGAAATCAACACCAAAGAAGGACAGCCACAGAAACACAGATCATGAGTGGTGTAGTCACAGGCTCAGGTGGTCACCCGGTGGCATCCACCTCAGGGCTGAATGGACCAGGGCTCTCTGGAATTTGGGAGCAAGCTAGTGGGGACAGCAGGAGGAAGGACAAAGTCGGTGGCCCCATCCTGGTGGCTCAGGTTTCCCTCCTGGGCTCTGTTTGTGATTGTACTTGCCCTTCCCTGACCCTGGAACCGCTTTGAGGCACCTGGGGATGTGTATGAGTTGTCAGCATGGCTGCTATCTGGACTTCCAGAGAGAGGTGCCTAGTGCTGGTCTACCCGTATTTGTCTGGACCAAATCTGCTTGGAGTGGGAAAAGGCAGTCGGGCCAGGGGACTGAGGCCCAGCCCTACCCTGACTTAATGGCACCCTACCTCCATTTTCTAGTCTAGTGGGCATGTTGATGACAGGACTTCCTTGGGTGATTTCGAGATACTCAGGTCAGGCTGCCTAGGAGGAATGGTACTGGTCTGAGAGAGAAACCACAATGATGTCACTGCCCAGAGCCAGGCCATGCCACCCCCAACTCCCAGCTGGGGCCATAGAAGATGCTAGCTCAGAGTTGTGAGCTTAAGGGTATAAGAAGTCTATGGGGTGCAGCCATTCATGTCTCTCCGTTTGCTCTGCTCTCTCTCAGGTGACACTGGAAACTGGTACTCGAGTGACGAGGATGAAGGGGGAAGCAGTGTCACGTCTATCCTTAAGACCTTGAGGCAACAGACGTCAAGCCGACCCCAGGCTTCAGTCGGGGAAGCGAGCAGCAGTGGGCTGGGGGATCCCCGCCTCCAAAAGGGACACCCCACAGGAAGCCGGCTGTCTGACC
>NW_022196904.1:14099190-14100644 GCF_008632895.1 Mastomys coucha
AGCAGCAGTGGGCTGGGGGATCCCCGCCTCCAAAAGGGACACCCCACAGGAAGCCGGCTGTCTGACCCCCGCCTCAGCAGGGACCCCAGACTCAGCCGCCACGCAGAGACTTCAGGAGGGTCTGGCCCAGGGGACTCAGGGCCCTCTGACCCTCGGTTGGCTCGTGCTCTGCCCACCTCCAAGGCTGAAGGCAGCCTTCATTCCAGCCCTGCAGGCCCCAGCAGTTCAAAAGGACAGCCCCCTGCAGAAGAGGAGGAAGGGGAGAGAGCCTTGCGTGAGAAGGCAGTGAACATTCCCCTGGACCCCCTGCCTGGACACCCACTTCGGGACCCTCGCTCTCAGCTACAACAGTTCAGCCACATCAAGAAGGATGTGACCCTGAGCAAGCCAAGCTTTGCTCGCACAGTGCTCTGGAACCCTGAAGACCTGATCCCTCTGCCCATCCCCAAGCAGGACGTGCCCCCAGTGCCTGCTGCCCTACAGTCCCTACCTGCCCTAGATCCTAGGCTACACCGTTCCACACCCCCTGGGCCTCCCAACACCCGGCAGCGTCCAGGCTCCACAGATCCCAGCACCTCTGGCTCTAACCTACCCGACTTTGAACTCCTTTCTCGAATCCTCAAGACTGTCAATGTCAATACCCCTGGCCAGAGTGAAAAACCCAGTGATCCCAGGGTGCGGAAGACCCCTACTGACCCCAGATTACAGAAGCCAGCAGATCCTGGGGCAGCCTCCCGTGCAGCCAAGCCCTGCCCTACCGAAGCATCGCCTCCTGCTGCCAGCCCAAGCGGGGACTCGTCCCCACCGGCCACAGCTCCCTATGACCCCCGAGTGCTGGCAGCGGGTGGCTTGGGTCAGGGCAGCAGCAGTGGGCAGAGCAGTGTGCTGAGTGGTATCAGCCTGTATGACCCAAGGACTCCCAATGCAGGTGGCAAAACTGCAGAGCCAACTTCCGACACAAGTGCTCAGCCCAAGGGTCCTGAGGGCAATGGCAAAGGCTCAGCCTCCAAGGCAAAAGAGCCTCCATTTGTCCGAAAGTCGGCACTGGAGCAGCCAGAGTCAGGGAAGGCCAGCACAGATGGGGCCACAGCCACGGACAGATATAATAGCTACAACCGGCCCCGGCCCAAAGCCACAGCAGCCCCCACTGCTGCCTCATCCACCCCGCCCCCTGAGGGGGCCACACCCCAGCCTGGAGTACATAACCTGCCAGTGCCCACTCTCTTTGGGACTGTAAAGCCAGCCCCCAAAACAGGCACAGGAAGCCCGTTTGCTGGCAACAGCCCTGCCCGTGAAGGTGAGCAGGATGCGGGGTCCTTGAAGGACGTTTTTAAAGGCTTTGACCCCACAGCCTCCCCCTTCTGCCAGTAGTGTCAGTGGAGATCAGTGCTCCCTCCACTCCACCAACCTCCCAGGGTGACATTTAAGGGCAGCAACCAGAGTTAAGGGTGGGA
>NW_022196904.1:14100700-14101846 GCF_008632895.1 Mastomys coucha
CCCCCTTTTTAAATAGTACTTTCTTTGAGTCATAAATTGTATCTAACCATCTTGGGTTCTGGTCAGTGCTGCAGGCTCCTGGGCTCCCCTCTGCCCAGTGAGCAACTTATACCCTGCATTGGATAGTGGCAAGTACCCAGCCTGGGACTTCCCTGGAATTGAAGGAAGCATAACTGTCTGGGAAAGCACTGAAGGCCACTCATCCTGTGCTGCTGGAAGTTTGACAGAACCACATCACATCGTACAGAAGCTGGTGCAGGAGTTTCTAGAGCCCCAGGGTCAACTGTCCTCTCTCTAGCATGCACCTGTGACAGCTTGCTTCAGGACAAAGCAACAGTGAAGTGAGAAAAATGTCAACAGGAGAGAAAGGGCCTGGCAACCCTTTGGCCCTAACCTGCTCGGGCCTGTGCATCCCATATCCTCCGTCCAGGGTTTGTCCTGAAAGTGACGCCCTCCAGCTCTGTAGGAGACTCTTGGTAAGACCTGTAGGCAGCAGGCCTGGCAGGAGTGGGACAGCCCCCTGAAGCATTCTCCCTCAGTATTACCTACCCTGTGCCACTGGCCTGACCCTCGAGACAGCTCAAGGATCCGTGGTGTGGCCACCTGCCAGACCAAGGAGAGAGGCCAAGAATGGCCCTGGCAAAGTGTGTCTGCTAGCTGCTTCCACACCCTTAGCCATGTTATCTGTAGAGTACCGGATAGTGTTTGCTTTTTCCTCCCAAACTGACAGAAGCTGAACATCAGTGATCTGTTGTATTGGATTAATGGGTCCTTCCCAGAATGGGGCCTGAGGAAATAGCAGGTGTCCAGCTGATGTGTTGTTGGGCCTTTTCTAGGAAAGGGACCAAGCCCCTTCAGGTGGGGAGGCCCAAAATTATCTGCCGTATCCCACACAGTGGAGGCATTTCCACAGCCTCCACCACTAGCCACCTTCTGGCCTTGTCCAAAGAATGGGGGTGGGAGGGGCAAGGGGCAGAGACTCTCCCTGTGACCCTGTCCCTAAGATTGGATCAGGGAACTGGTTAAGACCTGCAGACCTTTCTTTGTCTGAGTCACTCGCCAGGCCCTTCAAGTCTGCTTTCTTGCAGGCTGCCTCTTTTATATTGGGTCTCTTGGCCCAACTGCTTCCTTATTAATAAGGAGACC
>NW_022196904.1:14101932-14102707 GCF_008632895.1 Mastomys coucha
TACCCTCCACACCCCAAAGAGAAATCCCTTCAAAACAGTCTGGGGCCTGTAGCCAGGGTGGGAGGGGCTTGTGCCCCACAGCCTCGCAACCCTTGGGGTCAGTGCGCCAAGATCAGGTTGGTTTGTTTTTCTTGTGTTTTTTATTTTGTTTTATTTCCTTAAACAATCATCAATGAGATTTGTCTTTGGGCCCCAGCCTTGGCTTCATGGCCTCACGGCCAGGGCTGGGGCCATGGTGAGCATAGGATAGGAAGAGTACAGTGTGGCAGTGTTTGGATCCCTTCCACCCCTTTGTAAAAGCCAGGCTTGGTAGTGGGCACCTGTCATCCCAGCACTCAGGAGGATTACAGGTTCAAAGCCAACCTGGTCTATATTAGAAAAAGAAAACTGTCCTTTTGCTAAAGAAAAATTAAATGAATTTTTAAGGCTGAAATCTGTGGGTAAGATGGAGTCTGGAGCCTTCCTCTTGGAACAGTTAACCGAAGACCCTCATGGGCAAGGACATCCGCTTGAATCCCCACTCACCATCAGGCCACACTTTTAAAGAAAAATTGTTCTCTAACCAGGATTGTAACAAAAGTGTAAATAGTATTTCTGAGTTGAAAGTCGATGGTGCAAATATGTATATAACGTACTGTATTTTTACAATGATCGTCGCATGGCTCTCCACCCCCTTTTGTACTCAGTATCTGTCTTCCAGAAACCTCACCTGCCTTCTCTCATGTGGTCTCTTAATCCAGTAATTGTATTACTGCCATTAAAGGATGCAGTTATT
>NW_022196904.1:14102984-14105516 GCF_008632895.1 Mastomys coucha
TAAATCTTAAAAAAAAAAAAAAAGACTTCAGATAACTAGAACCATGATTATACATACAGAAATGCATGTAGGCTGCCTGTGGCTGTATTTACCCATCTACTGTACTTTCCTCACTTTGAGATAGTCTCTAAGTTGGCCTTGAACTCCTGAAACTTCTGCCTTCAATTCCTGTGTGCTAGGATTCTAGGTGCACACTAACAAGCCCCACATGGTCTCTCTGTGAACATGTGTGTGTACAGAATGCACACACAAACCCTTACAAACATGACCCTACTGAAGATGGTTTGGCTTTTGACATTGGAGTGTGCCGGGTCAGCGAACTTTGAATTTGGATCTTTGTCCACCCTAGCAAGCCTAGGTTATTTGTCCGTTGTTGTTGTTTTGTTTTGTCTTTTTGAGAGTTTTCATTGGCCTTCATTCATATAACCAAGGGTGATCTTGAACTCATGAATTTCCTGTCTCTTATCTTCCAAGTGCTAAGATCACAGGCATGTGGCACCCTACCAGGTGTGGGTAGGGCTCTATGCACAGTGAGCAAGTATTGTACCAACTGAGCTATATCCCCAGCCCAGCACTCCACAGTCACATTTGCAGTGCTGGGATCAGGGAAGAGAGCTGCAGCTGGAACCCAGCAGCAGACCTTCAGCCTCAGCATGGATTAAGACAGGTGTGTTGATGTGTCCAATGCTTGTTGTTCCTCAGCATGGTAAATAAGGTAAGATATGCTAACTGTTCTTCAGGGGGTTAGGTGCAGTGATGGTTTGGGTTTTTGTTTGGTCACGGGGCCTGGCTGTTCTACAGCCTTTTTAAAAAAAAATAGTTTAATTTAATTAATTTATCTATTTAGATTTATCTATTTTATCTATATGGGTACACTGTAGCTGTCTTCAGACACACCAGAAGAGAGCATCAGATCACATTTCGGATGGTTGTGAGCCACCATGTGGTTGCTGGGATTTGAACTCAGGACCTCTGGAAGAGCAGTTGGTGCTCTTACCTGCTGAGCCATCTTGTCAGCCCTGGTGTTTTGTTTTGTTTTGTTTTGTTTTGTTTAATATCTCACTTAACCATGGCTGGCCTTGCTTACTTTATGTAGCTCAGGATAACCCTGAACTTTTTTTTCTTTTTTTGATTTTTTTTTTAACTTTTATTGCATTATGATGAGAAAAGCTACATGATTTCAATTTATCTGAATTTGTAAACATTTAAAAACATTTTATTTATTTATTTATTTATTTATTTATTTTTGGTTTTTCGAGACAGGGTTTCTCTGTATAGCCTTGGTTGTCCTGGAACTCACTCTGTAGACGAGGCTGGCCTCGAACTCAGAAATCCGCCTGTCTCTGCCTCCCAAGTGCTGGAATTAAAGGTGTGCGCCACCACTGCCCGGCTAAAAACATATTTTAAGTAAATAGAATTACATCACATTCTTGTTTCCCTTTTGTACCCCAACTCCTCCCAGAGACCCCCCTTTAATACCTACAATATCTTTCTTGTCATATTCTTTAAAATTTATAAAATATAAGAATAAAAATGAGTATTATAAAAGTTGTTTGATATAAAACAATAATCAATTTAACAGTCTTATGTAGATGCTTGTCTACAGCAATACTGAAAATACATGTTTTTCTCAATATAAATCTTAAATAACTCCAAACTCCAATATTAACTGTGTATTTCAAAATAATACATCACCACCAGTATTTTCTTAAGTGAACATAAATATATAAAGTCTTTTTGTTTGTTTGTTTGTTTGTTTTGTATTTAGTAGAGCTTAAAATCTTGGCTCTTATTGTGGTACTAGCCCAAAATAAGAACAATTTTTAGACATTGGATTTCATTGTAGCTGTAGTTCAATGACCCTCACATCACCAAAGATTGTACCTCCATCATAGCTAAGCTGCGAGTTGACAGTTCTGCTGCGCCAAGATATGAATTGTAGGCACAGCTTTTGGATACAGACTTCCTGCTATGGTCAAAGCTATTTGACTTAGTGAGTGAATTTATTCTCAGCTCACAGAGAATAGGTTACATTCATTTAAGAAATACTGTGTGTATTAAGATGGTCTATCCATAAAGTCATTCACCAAGTGTTTCAATGAACAATGGTTCTGCTTGGAGGGTGGCACAGACATGAGGTGAGGGTAAGAATCTGGTTCATTGGCCGTGATAATTTGGAAAAGCATTCATCTCAGAGAAAGAGTAACTTATAAAGTTCTCCAAAGTTGATACAGAGTTACAAACTTCAAGCAAGGCATTCAGTCTCACTCTTTGTTGTTCTCTTACAAGCCCCTTTCCAATTTAATTGACTACGTTTCTTTTGGGTATATAAATACTTTAAATATGTAAGCTGTTCTGAAAATCATAGTATAATGTAAAAACATGAAATAAACAATACTACTAATAGAGAGGCTAAGATAGGAGAAGCAAGATTTCAAGACCGTTACATTGTACACAGCCAAATACTGTCACAAACAAGCTGAAAGTGTATATGGATTGTACAATATTGGACCTATTTCTCCAATTACCAAA
>NW_022196904.1:14105898-14109027 GCF_008632895.1 Mastomys coucha
CTTGACCTTTTTCCCTTACTGATTTTAAAATTCTTTCTTTGTTTAGTGCATTTGGTGTTTTGATTATTTCATGTATACGAGTACACTATAGCTGGCTCCAGACACACCAGAAAAGGGCATCAGATTCCATTACAGATGGTTGTGAGCCACCATGTGGTTGCTGGGAATTGAACTCAGAACCTCTAGAAGAACAGTCAGTTCTCATAACTACTGAGCCATCTCTCCAGCCCTGTTTGTTTTCTTTTTTTTACACACACCCCACCTCCCTCAAGACAGGGTTTCTCTGTATAGCCCTGGCTATCCTGAAACTCACTCTGTAGACCAGGCTGGCCTCAAAATCAGAAATCCAAATGTCTCTGCCTCTCTAGGGCTGGGATTAAAAGCATTCACCATTACTGCCCCCTGTTTGTTTTTCAAATAACAATATATTTTTAAAATATTGTTGCTCTGTGTGTGTACATGTGTGTCATGTGCGTGCCACAAGTCAGACTTCATTGTTCTACAGTGAACGGGAGCATTGACAACTTTTTAAAGTTCACTAGATAATTCTTCTTCAAACCTCAGGTCTGATCACTTGCCAGCTGGCCACAGGGAGGTTTGTTTTCTCTGCCCTGACCCTTGCTAGTATTCAGACAGTGATTCTTCTTTCCTCCATACAGGCACAAACCAGAGCTTTTTCCTAGCCAAAGAATTTGAAAAATGTTCTCTGGCGTTTCCAGTTCCCAGGGTGTTTAGTGTCCATTTGACCCCTCTCTCGAAGGCTGGTCTCTTTCTAGCTCTCAGTCCTTCCTCACTTGAATTTCAAGCCCTTGCCAAGCTGGAGCTGGAGCTCAGTTGGTAGAACAGTTGCTTAGCAGGCCCTGGGTTCCATCCCCAGCACAGAATATGCCAGGGATGGAGCTGCAGGCCTCTAATCCCAGTGCTCTGAAGGTAAAGGCAGGAGGATCAGGTATTCAACGTTGTTCTCTGAGCTGACATAGCAAGTTCAAGGCAAAGCTGGACTATATGACACCCTGTCTCAAAAAGAAAAAAAAAAATCAAATAGTAGATTAAGGAGCAAGATCACATGAGTGTCTTGAGCTGGGCATGATGATCCATGTCTATAATCCCAGCATTCCTGAGACTCAGGCAGGAGAATCAAGTTCAAGGGCAGCCTGTACTATATAGTACCAGGCTGGGCTACATGTGTATCTCATTAAACCAAGGGCTGGAGGTGTGCTACACTTTCATAGCATCTACCAGGTCTTATGAGGCAGCCTGAATACTGGGGAAAAAAAAATACACAATGTTCCCATCATGCTCTGCAAGACCTCTGGAACCTGACTTACTGTCTCTTTCACATCACTCTGCTGTGCTTCTCCTGGCTGCTCCTTTAACATACCACCAGGAACTCCAGCCACAGGCAGCTTTGCCTCAGGTCCTTCCTATTAATTCTCAACCCTACTTCCCTTACCCCTCAAGCCCCTATCCTAGGCTCAGGTGCCTACTTAACATATCAAAGTGGACCTGGCATCCAGGTTCTCTGGGCATCCCTCAACTCCTACCTGTTATAGGGTCCTCCGGGCTGGCATACCTGACAGCCCTACCTGAAACTTTCTAGCCTAGGATGCTTGTCCCTATATAATCTAACCATTTTGGTTACCTGTTCCTTTTGTAGCTTTGTCTCCTTGGCTGCTGCACCTGGACCCCCTCACTCCCTTTCCTTTCCCCTCCCCAGTCTCCCCACATAGCCCAGCTCAGTCAGGGTTCTGTCCATGCTGGACCCTCCCAGATGTCTCTGCTTCTGGATATTCTCTTTATTTTAAATACAATGAACTCTCTCCTCTACTATATCTAAAAATAGTCATGTCCTGTTGTTAGAATTTCCAACCTCAATAAGCCCATATAAAAAACATACGTCAGGCAGTGGTGGCGCACGTCTTTAATCCCAGCACTTGGGAGGCAGAGGCAGGTGATTTCTGAGTCCGAGGCAAGCCTGGTCTACAGAGTGAGTTCCAGGACAGCCAGGGCCTCACAGAGAAACCCTGTCTCGAAAAAAACAAAACAAACAAACAAAAAATCTAGTTATTATAAGAAAGATATAAACCTAGATTGGGCAAATCTAATACTATACTAACTGGTTCCCCAGCTATAAGACCCTTTGTTACTTGTGATTTCTCCTGGCCACATGGTTCTACTCCATCATAGCTACCCCTTCCTCCTCCTCCTCCTCCTTTTCCTTCTCTTCCTCCTCTTCTTTCTCCTCCATCTTCTCTCATTCCCCTCTTTTCCCCTGTGCCTCTCTACCTTCCCCCACTCTCTGGAAGTTCAGGTTCCACCTTTCCCTTCCACTGCCCAATCACATGCTCTAGCCTTTATCGACCAGTTAAAATGGGGAGAAGGTTCACATGAGTATATGATGGACTGCTCCTTTGGTGCAACCCCTCTTGAGAAAAACAAAATTAACATCAAAACACAAACAACATCGACAACCCACAACAATGTCTTTTTCTTTTCTTTTTTTTATTTCTTTTTTTCATTCACTTTCTTTTTCTCCTCCTACCATGGCTATTGCTTTCTCAGAGAGCTGTCCTCAACTGAAAATGACTCTTAGTCCATGTTACCCAACATTGTTCCTGAGTCCCAGGGTGGCTAAGCCTGGTGGCTGTGGTACATTTGTCCTGAAGTTCACTGGTGGGCTGCAGTTATTTAGAAACTTGGTAGGGCCTGGGGTCTTATCCTCTCAAATGTGTGAAAAGTGAGAGTTGGCTGAGGGCTGGGACCTCAGCTCCTCTCTTCCCCTCTTGCCTGGTTATGTGTCCCACTGCATGGTGGCTAACCTCCCACACAGAACAATTTCAACTTCTGTCATTTATAGGATGAAATTTAAAGGTGGTGGATTTTTCTAAGCTGGGTTGTTCCCAAATAATTGAGACAAGACTTGATTGATTCAACAAGTGTCAAACACAATAACTGAGCAGATATTCCTAACTCTCTATGCTATCTAGCTACTTCCCAGTCGAACAACAGCCCCGCCTCCCACCTGAGTCACTTGAATTTAGTCTCTTTGGCTCACTCTGCTGTAGCTGTCTGTCCCCATGAGTACTCCCTTGGCAACTTCTTCTTCTTCTTCTTCTTTTTTTTTTTTTT
>NW_022196904.1:14109037-14117507 GCF_008632895.1 Mastomys coucha
TCAGAAATCTGCCTGCCTCTGCCTCTCAAATGCTGGGATTAAAGGCATGCACCACCACCGCCCGGCGCCTTGGCAACTTCTTATGGTGACCGTCTTCTTCCACCTGCCTCATGGACCTTCTCCTGTAGCATCACCTGCCTCGAAGCCAACTCCTTGTCCCTGTCCCCTGTTCTTCCCCCTCAGGGCCCCTGGCTGGAACAGAAATTCCAGTGTGGAGAGTTTTTGGTGCCACTTCTAGGAAATTGGCAGGAATATTTGACATTGGGCTAGGACAAGGAAGTAAGCTCCAGATTTTGATCATCTTCCTAAGTCGCTGATACCATGGGACCTTGTTTATGCCTTGTTTGTTCTTTGTCTACGTTGTTCATGCCTCAGAACTGGCTATATTCTTTGCATGTACATAGAATGATATAAGAGCAGACTGGAAAAAATTAAACCCACCTCAGCATCTGGTGGGGCCATACTATAATGTTGTCTAATTGAAGGGTCCTTGCCCACCACGCCTGGCTTCCTTGAGGTTTTATATAGATAAACCCAGTCAATATTTTGTCTCCTGTCCTTGCACCTGTGGTGTATATCCTTAGCTCCTTCTTTATGACCTTCAGTGAATGTGATCTAGGTTTTAGAAGTCTGTTTGTTATCTTAGAAGCAGTTAAACAGTTCTTTTATCACAGGGGCTCCAGTGTCTGCCTAGGTTGCCATCCTGAAGCCTTGGTTGTATCTGCAGAGTAAACGCTCTTTCTTCTTACATACTATTTGAGTCTGGGGCCTTCCTTCAGTGATACTCGAACCCTAACATAATTGTCTCTTTTTTCTTTAATCCTCACTCCCTACCTTGAGACCCCATTAACTGACTGAGCTGGCTTGATCAGGTGGCACTCTCAATGTTGCAGCTCAAGTTTCAGTGAAGGAAACTGAGGGAAAAGGAAGTGTGCAAACAGGAAAATAAAGAAAATTTGGGCCAGTGGTAAGTTAACCCTGTAAAAATGCAGCAGGGAAATGGTAGAATCCCTAGAGATATGCAAAAGTCAAGAGGAGTTCAGAAGATGTCCTGCCCCCTCTCTGGCTCCTGGGAGGAATGCCTGGTCCTGGTTCTGGGTTTCATTGGTGAGATATCTGCTTCTTTTCCTTCTCTGTCTATTGTCTGTCTGGGGTGCACCAGTTTGTCCATGTCTGTCAGTTTATGTCTGTGGTTTGTTTCATTGCTTAATATTGCTCTGTGCTTCATATTTAAAAGGAAAAATGGTTAAAACTTTATCTGCTGGAACATTTGGGTTCAGCAGGTGGCAGGGGGCTCCTCCCTTGAAATTATAGCTAGAAAAGGTAAGAAAAATTTGTCTGTCTAGTCTAAATATATAAATGATGTGTATAGCAATTTTGTGTTTATTTCTGAATGATCCAAAATGTGTAAGTATGTTTTATATGTCTTTGCTATAGATTATTGGCTTATAAGCTGTTGGGCATGGTTAAAAATTAGTAACATTGGTAACAGAAAGCTGGCTTAAAGCTGGTAACTGGGGCTGAAGAGATGCCTCAGCAGTTAAGAGCACTGACTGCTCTTCCAGAGGTCCTGAGTTCAATTCCCAGCAACCACAGAATGGTTCACAACCATCTATAATAGGATCTGATGCCCTCTTCTGGCATGTCTGAGGACAGCTGCAGTGTACTCAGAAAAATAAAAATAAAAATAAATAATTAAAAAAAAAACATTAAAAACAAAAAACTAGGCCAGGCAGTAGTGGTGCACACCTTTAATCCCAGAATTTGGGAGGCAGAGGCAGGTGGATTTCTGAGTTCAAGGCCAGCCTGGTCTACAGAGTGAGTTCCAGGACAGCCAGAGCTACACAGAGAAACCCTGTGTCAAAAAGACCAAAAATAAATAAATAGATAGATAGATAGATAGATAGATAGATAGATAGATAGATAGATAAATAAACTAATTCACTCACAAACTCAAGATTTTAATTCCCTCTGGAACTCACCCATATTTGAAATTAAGAAAATCAGGCAAGTGGAGATTATTGCAAGGTTTACAAAAGGTTAATGAAACTATGGAACTAATGTAGGAAGCGTCACAACCTGACTTACCTGACCTACTCTTATATATACATATATATGTGTGTGTGTGTGTGTGTATGTATGTGTACATATATATATTATAGATTTAAAACATTGTTTTTATACTATTCTTTGCATTTTGATGATTGTAGAAGGTTTACATATAGTGTGCACCGCTATAACTTTAAAGAACCCATGAAGTGATAACGTTGGAAAGTTTTGCCTCAGGGAATGGCTAGTAACCCTACATTATGTCAAAACTTTATTGTTATTTCAATAAAAGAAGTTAGGACTTTGAATCCTTCTGTGTATATTAATACATTCATTATATGGATGATATTTTATTAGCTGACCTCTCTAAAGGAGTTTTACTACAAGCCTTTGCTCTTAACAACAAGCTTAGCTCCAACAAGCTTTAAAATCTTGGGGATTAATTGCTACTTAAGAAAAGATTCAAATGCAATATCCTTTTCAATATTTGGGACATCAGCTATATTCTAAGCAAATTGTGGCACAGAAAATTCAAATAAGAAAAGATAATTTACCCTTTTTCCTTGTTGGGTGTCTGAAGTCAAGATGGGTCACCAACTGTTCTACTGGAGTCACCCACGGAAGTTCGGCCAGGGTTCTCACTCTTGCCATGTCTGCTCTATCCGCCAAGGTCTGATCCGCAAATAAGGGCTGAACATGTGCCACCAGTGCTTCCGTCAGTACGTGAAGGACATTAAGTTGGACTAAGCGACCTGAATTGGTTATTTGACTGACTACCAAGTGGAACCGATCATGCTAGTATTTGTGCATAAAGAATAAAAATGTGAAGACCTGGCCGGGCGGTGGTGGCGCATGCCTTTAATCCCAGCACTTGGGAGGCAGAGGCAGGTGGATTTCTGAGTTCGAGGCCAGCCTGGTCTACAGATTGAGTTCCAGGACAGCCAAGGAACACAGAGAAACCCTGTCTCAAAAAAAAAAAAAAAAAAAAAAAAAAAAAAAAAAAAAAAAAAAAAAAAAAAAAAGTGAAGACCTTTAAAAAAAAAGAAAGAAAAGATAATTTACTTACTTTAAACGATTTTCAAAACTTGTTAGGAGATGTCAATTGGCTTAGACAACATCTTATGGTTACCATAGGAGAACTTAAATATTCTCAAGGGAGATGCAAATCCTAATTCTCCTTGACAATTTTTGTTTGTTTGTTTTGTTTTGTTTTGTTTTTTTGAGTCTCCTTGACAATTAACTGCTGAGGGACAAATTGCTTTACAGAAAGTAGAGGAAGCTATTAGTCAACAACAGATCCATTATACAGACTATGATCAATGGTGGGCTGTTTGCATTCTTGCTCCTTCTGATGCACCCACAGCATGCACTACAGTTCTTTGTCAAAAGGGACTATTTATATGGATTCATCTTTCTTCGTCTCCAAGTAAAGTTTTCACACCGTTAAGAAGCTGTTGTGTTAATATGGAGTTTTAGGACAGACTCATGAAAATATTTTGGGAAAGTACCTGATGAAATATTTATTCCTTAGTCCAAACAGCAATTAAATTGGTTATTGCAGAATATTGATATTTGGCCTATTGCATATGCAAACTTTTCAGGCAAAATTGACAATCATTACCTAAAAGACAAGTTGTTACAATATGCCTCTATACATGCTTTGTATTTCCTGTAAATTTGCGCATGCAGCCCATAGGGAATGTGTTTACTATATTTACAGGCAGCTCATCAAATGGAAAGGCAGCATATGTATTGGATCACATGTTTATTCTCTTGAGTTCCCCTCACCCCCCACTTCAGCACAGATAATTGGATTATGTGCTGTAGCCACTGTTTTTGAAATTTTGAAAAATCAAGCTTTTGCCAGGCAGTGGTGGTGCACACCTTTAATCCCAGCACTTGGGAGGCAGAGGCAGGCAGATTTCTGAGTTCGAGGCCAACTTAGTCCAGGACAGCCAGGGCTACACAGAGAAACCCTGTCTCGGAAAAACAAACAAACAAAAAAGGCATGTGCCACCACTGCCGGGCAACAATTTCATTCTTTATATAATCAAAACAATAATAACTTGAGATAGAGAATGTGCACATCAAATCGTAAAGATTTGTCCTCAATTTCCTCCTGAACCACATTATGGTGTTAATCCTTGAGGACTCCTATTGAATGAATTATGACAAATGGATGTTACTCATATTTCTGATTTGGAAAACTAAAATATGTATATGTGCTTATTGACACCTTCTCAGGCTTTCTTGTTGCAACTGCTTTAACAGGAGAAGCAACTAACCCTAGGAGTTCTGAGGGTACTAGTTAGTTCATATTGTTGGTCATGCTAAGGGGCTGCAAACCCTTCAGCTCCTTGGGTCCTTTCTCTAGCTCCTTCATTGGGGACCCTGCGCTCAGTCCAATGGCTGTGAGCCTCTACTTCTGTATTAGTCGTGTACTGTCAGAGCCTCTCAGGAGACAGCTATATCAGGTTCCTGTCATCCAGCACTTGTTGGTATCCACAATAGTGTCTAGATTTGATGACTGAATATGGGTAGGATTCCCAGTCCAACCAAAGAGTACACATGGGGGGGACTCATGGCTCCAGCAGCATGTGTATAGCAGAGGATGACCAAGTCGGTTATCAATGGGAGGAGAGGACCTTGGCCCTGTGAAGGTTCTATGCCCCAGTGTAGGGGAATGCCAGGGCCAGGAAGTGGGAGAGGGTTGGGGGGATGAGCAGGGGGAAGGGAGGGGCCAGGGGATTGTTTTAGTTTTTGGGTTTTTCTTATTTTATTTTCTTTTTCTTTTTTCTTTTGGAGGGAAACCTAGGAAAGGAGAAATTGTAAATAAAGAAAACGTCTAATAAAAAAATGTAATTACTCATTGCCTACATTGTTTCTTTATGCTGGGTGTTCCAAATCAGGTTAAAACAAATAATGGAACTGGCTATTGCAGTCAAGCATTTGAGACTTTCTGGCAACAATTTAATATCACCCATACTACTGGATTTCCTTATAATCCTCAAGGACAAGGCATTGTGGAATGGGCCCATAGAACTTTAAGACAATATCTTCATAAAATAAAAGGGGGGAGAATTGTATCTCTCTACACCACAAAACTATCTAAATCATGCTCTTTTTACTTTAAATTTTTAAAGTTTGGATGCCCATGGACATTCAGCTGCTAAGTATTTTTGGCATCCTCACACTTCCATTAAGTATGCCTTAGTGAAATGGTAGGAACTCTATGGTAGGCCAATGGCATGGACCCAACCCTGTGTTCATATGAGGAAGAGGGCACGTTTATGTTTTTCCCGCTGGATGCTGAAGGAGTGCCAGAGTGATTGTTGAGACATGCTGATGCTGGGACAAAGAATGATGTTGACTATGAAGTTGCAGAGTGCCCTGACAATGGTGACAGGGAAGCTGCATTGGCCATATGTTCCTGACCCACCTTTGCTTGTTCATATTCCAGACTTGACAAGCTGCCTCACTTTAAGCTTTTAGATCTTGTGGGACAGAGAACATGTAGACTGTGGAAACTGCCTTCAAAAAATTAATTGAGCCAGGCAATGGTGGCACATGTCTTTAATCCCTGCACTTGGGAGGCAGAGGCAGGTGGATTTCTGAGTTCAAGGCCAGCCTGGTCTACAGAGTGAGTTCCAGGACAGCCAGGACTACACAGAGAAACCCTGTCTTGAAAAAACAGCTAGAGGGGGCTGGAGAGATGGCTCAGTGGTTAAGAGTGCTGACTATTCTTGCGAAGGTACTGAGTTCAAATCCCAGCAACCACATGGTGGCTCACAACCAACTGTAATGAGATCTGATGCCCTCTTCTGGTGTGTCTGAAGACAGCTACAGTGTACTTACATACAATAAATAAATCTTTTAAACAAAGAAGAAAAGAATAAACAGCAACAACAACAATTAATTGAATAAAGAAGTTGTCATAATGACTCTTCTCTTTCCTTTAATGTAACCAGTGTTCTGGAAATCAGTCTAATATTGGAAAAAAGGAAAGGACAGTGGGCATTTGGAGGGCTGGTTCTGGACATTTTCAAAGACATATTTGAAAATTGACAGCTGCCTTGTATGATGTTACATTAGCAATAGATAAAATTGGGACGGGATTTGGATTTTGAACAAGTGTTAGTGCATGTGTTAAAGCTAATCTTTATTAATTGGTCATGTTAAAATTACTTTTGTTTCTTCTATGGTATTTATTGTAAGTTGTATTGATTGTACACATTCTAATTATGTTAGTGTGTTGAAATCTGGCATGTCAAGAAAAAAAGAAACAAAAACAAAAACAAAAAACAAAATGAAATCTGGCATGTCTGTTATGGTGGTCTATCAACCACCTTTTATTTTATTGCCCGTGAGTATGAAGGACTGTGGTATTCTGAAAAAAATCTTACAAATATTGGAAGAATTGAGTCAGGCTTTAAGCAGAAGCAAGAAGGTAGTGAACTTGATTATTGCCAGTATAGCAGCTTTGATTACATTAATAGCTAGCACCGCTGCTTCTGCAATTGATTTGGTCCAAGAAGTTAAGGTATTCACTTTTGTTAATCATTTACCAAAAAAAGTTACTAATGCTCTGGGTATTCAAGAACAAATATTTAGATAGGTGTTTAGAACAATGAATTGATGCTGTTTATGATACTATTCAAATTATTGGGGAGGAGGTTCAGAGTTTTAGAGTAAGAAACCATCTCGAGTGCCAAGCTAAATACCAATGAATTTGTGTCACTTCTAAATTTTACAATGACAGCCATTATAATTGGGAGACAATTAAAAGTAACAGAGTATTTGGCATAGTTCTAACACCTCTCTGGATATTTTAACTTTGCATACTGAGATTATGAATTTAAGGAATGCTGCTCTGCTGAGTTTTGATGCTGTGGATATTGCTGATAAAAATTAGTAGTGGCTTAAGGTCAGTATTTCCATCTTGGTCAAGCTTCAAGAATGACATATATAGCTTGATCATGCTAGCCCTTCTTGTCCTGGGAATGCTTTTATTCTGCCCATTTTGATAAAACTTGCCTTTAACAACATCAGCATATTGGCAGCCAAAATACATGGTTTGAAACTGAAAATGGATCCCCAGACAGAGCCATTAGCTTAATAGGCTGGCTGTCAAAGATGGGTAAGATTCTGCACAGAGCCTTACCAACCTAAGACAGAAATGCATTGCTTTGCATAATCCATTTTCAATGATGGGTAAGGAAGGCATTCTTGTCAGAACAACCTAAGACAGGCACAGTCTTGTTTATGAAATAAAAAGGGGGGGGGGATGTGGAGACTTTTGGTGCTGCTTCTAGGAAATTGGCAGGAATTTGACATTGGGCTAGGACAAGGAAGTTGGCTTAAGATCTCTATCATCTTGATAAACTCCTGAATGCCATGGGGCCTTTGTCCCATGCCTTATTTATTCCTTGACTGCTTTATGCCTTGTTTGTTCCTTGACTACTTTGTTTGTGCCTTACAACCAGCCATATTCTTTGCATATACCTAGAATGATATAAAAGCAGCCTGGAAAAAAAATAAACCCACCTCAGCGCTTGGTGGGGTCATATTACAATGTTGTCTAATCATCTCTTTTTTCTTTATTCCTCACTCCCTCCCCTGAGACCTGGTTGACTGATTGAGCTGGCTTGGTCAGTCCAGCTTTTCTATCTCTCCTGCCCAGTCATTGACTGTTCAGCCTTTTATTAGCCAATCAGAAAACTGGGGAGCTTCTTCACACCACACTGACAGGGGAGATTCTACAATACTCATGGCAATGCCCATGTCCACACTATATCTACATGGGGGGCACAGAAGTATGCATCTGAATACAAAGTGCACAAGACCCTCTTCCAAAGGTCACTTCTATCATACTCCTTTTTTCACACAGAGTCAGATATCTCTGGCTGGTTTGAAACATCCTCTGTAGTGAAGGATATCCTCCTGCCTTTACCTCCTGAAACCTGGGATTATTAATAGGTATGCATACCATGCCAGGTTTATACAGTGCTGGGGATTGATCCCTCACCAATGAGGCTACATCTCCATGCTGGACTTCTCTAATACCAACTGTCAGACAGACAAGTTCTGGTGCACTGCAAAGCGTAACCTACCAAGGTGTAAGGGCTGGCTGCCACAATCACTAATCCTTTACCTCATCATCATTATTTATTTTCTTTTGAAAAAAATTCAAACCAAGTGTATGGTAACACACACCTTCAATCCCAGCATTTAGGAGTCAGACGCTGGCAGATTTCTGTGAGTTGGAGGTCAGTCTACAGAGTGAGTTCCAGGGCAGCTAGCACTCTGTAGAGAGACCGTGTCTCCAGAAACAATTTTTTTTTTTAATTAAAAATAAGACAAAGCAAACAAAAGGTGAGAAAGGTCAGGTGGTGCTCACATGAGCTTTTTTTTTTTTTTTTTT
>NW_022196904.1:14118288-14139837 GCF_008632895.1 Mastomys coucha
AACAGGTTGTCCGATTCAGGGAAGGCGGAAATTCCTTTGTCACCAGACATCATGAGGGTCATCAGCTCTTGCTGTAGCCGCTTGCCCACAGGGCCCCGGGCGGCGCCCCCGCAGGACTCGGCTCCTTTTCGAACTGGGTCGCGGTTTTGCGAGGCCATCCCAGAGATGCTGGCACCGAGACAGGAGTGTGGAGACGAAAGGCCTCACATGAGCTTTTAATCCCAGTATTTCTGAGGCAGAGGCAGACAGATTCCCAAGATCAAGAACGTTCTAGAACAGCCATACTGAAATGCCAGGGAAATATTAGTGATCCCTCAAAACAAATGAACAAACAAACAAACAAACAAAAAGCAGACAGGAGCCGATCCCATGCAACTCACAGCAGGGCCTGTATTCTATTCAAGCTAGCTCGATCCCTACCTACCCCAACACACCACCATCACATGGGACAGTTTTGGTGGTGGGAGAGCCCTGAATGTCTATTGGGGCAAGTCTTTATAGTAAGCAGGAAGCAGGGAGTACATGTGCGAGCATCTAATTGGAAAGCTGCTGTGGCTTTTAACATAATTGGCTGGTGCTGGGAATCATATCATAAACTTAATTTCTGCTCCCCTCTGCTCTGGTATTTGTTTGGCAGGGGGTGGGCTTGTAACCTGGGGGTTTACAGGTTTGCTGGGGGAATAACCGGGAGACACTGGTCTTGTTGAGGGTGTAACCTGGCAACTCTGACCTTGTTGGGGATTAGTCTAGAGACTGGAGCTAGGCTCCAGTTTTGCTGGGGGGCAACTTGGAAACTAATGCTAGGTACCAGCCTGTTAGTTTACTTGAGTTCAAACTTAGGTCAGGTTCTCTAAAATGGAGTTTGGACTTAAAAAGATTTGGCCACACATTGCCCCCTTTCTCTTGTGACTAAAAGTCCCAATCATGGGACTTCTTGAAGCTTCATGAAAAGTTAGTAACAGGGCTGTGTATTTGTGGTGTCCCTGGGGCTTGGGTAGGGATCATCAGTGGGAGACAGGGGGGAGTCTTGAGGCTGAATTCTCCTCCTGCTGTCATGACCCCTGGCAGTGTCTCTTGACTAGGGCCCGATCTCAGGGATAACGTTGGTGGAGCTCCAGAGGTGCCTCTGTTTTATGGAAAGCAGGAAGTTTAATGCAAACTCATCAGACACCCTCCAGATCATGTAACAATTAGCAATCTTCTGTTTCTGTAATAACATCTGCCAATAGGTGAACCAAACATAATGTTAAAAGGGGTGAGTCCTATCTGGTATGAGAAGTTCTGTACTCTATAAAGGATGAAGGAGAGAAGAGTCTCCCAGTCACTGTCAATCTCTAAGGTCAATTTAATTAAGGTCTCTTTTTAGGGTTCTATTTTTCTTTTCTACTTGTCCTGAACTCAGGTCTGTAAGCACAATGAAGTTTCCAGTTAATCCCCACAATCTTACCTAATCTCTATGTTGCCTGGGACACAGTTGTAGGTCTATTGTCTGACCCTATACACTTAGAAAAGCCATACCTTGGAAGGATTTCTTTTAGTAGTTACTTTGTTACTGTGTCCACAGTCTCATGCTTAGTTGGGAAAGTCTCAGTTCATCCTGAAAAGGTATCTACGAACACCAGTAAATATTTGTATCTGAATTTTCCTGGTTTACCTCTGTGAAGTCCGTTTCCTGATAGACTCCCGGCTTGGTGCTCTGGTATTGAGTCCCGGGGTTCTTCTCATTGGCAACCACATTAGTCAACTGACAGGCCTTATAGTTTTTAACAATTTTAGCTGTTTTCTGATTGGCATCTCTAATTCTGATGTGGGACTGGTGGACTAAGTCCTGCATCCTCTGGGCTCCCATGGGTGAAGAACAAGGAATCTTTTTCAGTATGCTTATACCCATTTTCTCTGGTGTAATTAGTTTGTAGTCAGCTGTCCTTCATCATCTCTTAAACACTGAGTCATGGGCAGGATTTTGGCCCAGATCACATCTTCTGTCTGGTCAGAGAGTGTGGGATTTCCTGGGTCTAGGTCAATCAAGGACATGAGGGGCCCAATTTTTAGGGCCACCCACTGGGTTGTCTTGTTGCCCTCTGGAATGGAGTTTAGTCCTTCTGCCGTCAGGAGACCTCTCTCTATATAAATAGCCCCACAGAAATCAGCAGTAGAAAAGGCACATTGGCCATCTGTGTCTCTTGTCTTTTCTCAGCTCTGACGCCTTGGTCAGAGCTGTCAGTTCAGCTTTCTGGGTTGACATTCCTGTCAGGAGTGACTCTGCCCATATGATCTTGGTGTCTGAGACCACTGCTGCCCCAACATATCCCTGTCCGTCCTGAATGAGGCTGTTGCCATTGGTGAACCATGTTATTACCTCTGCATCCATCAAGGGGGCATTTTGGTCCTATCGATGTGGGCCAAAATATCTGAGCAGTCATACAGAGGCCCATCGATCAAGGTCAGGGTCGGGCAGCAGGGCAGCTGAAAAGCTATCCTGGGGCATTCAAGAAGAAAGGCTGGTGATGAGTCATTCTGACATCATCTTTAACCAGGAGGCCATTGCTGCACTGATGGGTAGAAAAGGGTGGGGGTCAGCTACTGGCAATTGGTGACAGATTGGCCATTGGCTGATGCCAGGGCCCTGAGGGGAGGTCACCTGTAATTGGCAGAGTAAGGCCTTCATAGAGGAGGCACAATAATCTGAATTTTTCAGGGCCTCTAAGAGGTCTTGGGTTTTTCTTTTGTCTCTGTTGCCTCTGGGAAGTCACTTATAAACGGATGAAGAGACTTTTCTTTCCTCCCTTTCTTTCTTTTTCTTTCTTTCTCTCTCTCTTTCTTTCTTTCTTTCTTTCTTTCTTTCTTTCTTTTTTTCAAGACAGCCCTGTATAGCCTTGGCTATCCTGGAACTCACTCTGTAGACCAGGCTGGCCTCGAACTCAGAAATCTGCCTGCCTCTGTCTCCCAAGTGCTGGGCTTAAAGGCGTGTGCCACCACCGCCCGGCTGGTGGGTTTCCCTTTTACTTTTAGGGTTGCCCTGGGTTTGGGGAGGGGGCAGTTTTGATCCCCCCCACTTATCTCCTTCTTCTGATGCTATCTATTTTAGGCATCTCTTACGGGTCTTCTGGTTTGGCTGTGCCTGCCAACAGAATCTTTGCCAGGTCTTGAGTCTGTCGCTTCTGTCCTCTCATCTGCTTCTCCTCTGCAGTCTCACTTGTATTAAATACTCTCTCTGCCACTATCAATAAGTTTGGTTCCCTGTACCGGGAGCTAGATCGCTAATAACGTTTTGGAAAGAATGTAAGGACAGGAATGAATTTTCAGAAATGGCATTTTATTAACATCTGCATAGAAGAAAAACTGAAGAGGAATACAATAAAATCGTTGTGTGTCCTCTTTAGTGAGGTAACTGGTAGTTGTTTTTGTGGGTTGACCAGAGTTTTGCAACTAGTTTAAGCAACTAGTACAAATTTTGTTTTCCTGGCTGTTGAGAGCAGTTGCTTTTTTGAAACTACAAGTCCCAGCAGACATTGCGCCGCACCTTTCTGCAGTTTGAACAGCCTGCTGTACATTGATCTCTGGGATTTGTAGTCTGATGATAAAAATAAGGTGGGTCACACACTACCGGCACATATCACTGAGGTGGAGACCAGCCAGATACACCAATAGGTATTGCGTTCCGGGATTGAGTTGCGGGCAGATCACCAATGGTCGCGTCGCTTTTCATGAGTGATGTGACCTTCAGCCTACAGTAGGCCCGTGGGGCGGAGCTCGTGTCGCGGCCCCATTGCGAGCCATGGGAGGCGGCTGGTGGTGGGCTCGGGTCGCGCGCCTGGCCCGCCTGCGCTTCCGGGGGTCTCTGCAACCGCCTCAGCGGCCCCGCAGCGGGGGCGCGCGTGGGTCCTTCGCCCCCGGCCACGGTCCACGCGCGGGAGCCTCTCCGCCCCCGGTGTCTGAGCTGGATCGCGCGGACGCTTGGCTTCTCCGCAAGGCACATGAGACAGGTCAGTGGCAGGGGCCGAGGTCGTTTGGGATACAAGGAGTGGGCTTCCAGTGTGCACGTGGGAGTGGGTGGCGAGAGCAAGGCAAGCATCTGCTGGGAACAGGGTCTGTGCTCAGCGGGGGCAGCTTCCTCATGTGAGCGCAGGGAACCGGTGTTGGGGGTGTGGGGGTTGGAGATTTTGCAGCCTGGCCGCATAAGACACCATCTTTCGGGTCCTGGCTAATGGGGTACCGCAGGGATTAGTGGGGACGGGGTGGGGTGTTACGATTAAGAGAGGTAGCTGGCAGCACCACACTGCCTAGGTGAGAGACCGTTCCCGAGACAGCTAGGAGGGAACAAGTTGCTTTCGATCCGGTTATCGGTTAGGATTACAGACAGAGGGGACCACTTGGAATAAAACAAGAGTGTGGCTACCCGCAGAAGATGGGGGAAGTTCCGGATTGGACCAGCGTGTAACCAATGGTAGAGAAGGTGGCTGCTGATTGGAGAGAGAGGTGATCTAGGCTGCAGGGGGAGGAATCTCAAACTAGGCAATGGGTTGAGAAATTGGAGCCCCTGTGTTGTAGAATGGGGCTAGTAGTGGGAACAGCCTTTTGGCAGCACTCAGGGACCTCACTGGTTGGGAGATGTGGATGGATGGATGAAGCCATGCTAGGTAGGAGCGGTTACGCAGGGGAAGGGGCAGGCTGGAGAAGTTTGTCCCAGAGGTCTGAGGTAGAGAGGGAAGACCGCAGGATGCACAGGTGAGCCGATTTGAGAAGACTTTCTATCCTCAGATATCTTCAATTCATGCTCTCGATTTTGAATGTCTGGGACAGAAGGGTAAAGGAATGGAACATGCATGGGGCTTCCTGGAAGGGATCTGCATCTAGAATACTTTTGTCTTGTGGCGGAATAGGGTGAGAGGGGATCTAGGAAGCAGGGCTTGGCTGATGCACAATTCTACCCCCTGCCCCTCCAACTCCCCGCAGCTTTTCTCTCCTGGTTCCGAAATGGACTTCTGGCATCTGGCATTGGGGTCATCTCCTTCATGCAGAGTGACATGGGCCGGGAAGCTGCCTATGGTGAGTACAGACCATCCCTATGGGAAATGGGGCCCCTCCCCCTTTTCCTCCAGTTCTGTGTCCTCCTACCCTAACAGTTGTAAAAGAAGAGCACTCCCTTTTCTCTTGCATCACTGGTTGTAAGCCCCTCTTATACCTCCTTCATCAGCATTGGGAGGTGTCCTCAAGACAATTTCCAAGTGGCCTCGATTTATGTGTATACCTTTGTTTATACCCCCAGACCAGCCCCTTTGGATATCGGATTTCATCTCCAAGTCCCAGATACCTCCGTTTACAAAGTCTCATGTACTTGGCTCATGTATTTGAGACCTTGTCTGCCCTTATTTATTTATTTATTTATTTATTTAATGTTATAATAGGAAGGAAATCATCCTACTGGTTAAGTGCTCTATCACAGAGCTATACAGAGCTATACATCCCCAGCCTTCCACTGGTGAATTTTTTAGCCATGTATACTACCTCTGAGCCACGCCCCCAGCCCCTCACTGGGGGATTCTAGGCAGGGGCTCTACCTCTGAGCCACGCCCTCAGCCCCTCACTGGGGGATTCTAGGCAGGGGCTCTACCACTGAGCTATGCCCCCAGCCCCTCACTGGGGGATTCTAGGCAGGGGCTCTACCACTGAGCCACGCCCCCCAGCCCCTCGTTGGAGGATCCTAGGTAGGTGCTCTACCACTGAGCCACGCCCCCAGCCCCTCACTGGGGGATTCTAGGCAGGGGCTCTACCACTGAGCCACACCCTCAGCCCCTCACTGGAGGATTCTAGGCAGGGGCTCTACCACTGAGCCACGCCCTCAGCCCCTCACTGGGGGATTCTAGGCAGGGGCTCTACCACTGAGCCACACCCCAGCCCCTCGTTGGAGGATCCTAGGTAGGTGCTCTACCACTGAACTACATCGCCAGCCTTTTTGTTCTTTTAAGATTTATTTTGATTTCATGTGCATGTGTGTATGTGGAGACCATGTGCATGCCTGGTACCCATGGAGCCAGAAGAAAGCACAAGAGCCTCTCAGACTGGAGGTACAGATGGTTGTGAGCCACCATGTGGGTACTGGGAACTGAACTCAGGCCATCTGCAAGGGCAACAAGTGCTCTTAACTTTGGAGCTGTCTCTCCAGCAACCCCTCAAACACACCCCCTCCCCGTGTTATTTTGAGACAGTCTAAGTTGCCTGAGTAAGCCTTATGTTAGCTGGCACTCCCCTAGCCTCTTACTAGCTGATGTTAGAAGCCTTGCCCAGCCCTGTGCTCACATTGATTCAAACTCCCCATCCAACACCCTGGCAGACCCTTATGATACCCTGGACCCTGTAACTATTGACTACTGCTCCTTCTTCCACAGGCTTCTTCCTGCTGGGTGGCCTATGCGTGGTGTGGGGCGGAGCCTCCTATGCAGTGGGTCTGGCAACACTGCGGGGACCCATGCAACTGTCGCTTGCTGGTGCTGCCACTGGTGTGGGGGCAGTGTTGGCTGCCAGTCTGCTCTGGGCTTGTGCAGTAGGTCTCTACATGGGCCAGTTGGAACTGGACGTGGAATTGGTGCCTGAGGATGATGGGGCAGCCAGTACAGAAGGCCCAGATGATGCGGGCAGGCCACCCCCCGAGTAAACAGCAGGGCTGTGGGGGACTGGCTGGGCCTGACGACTGGGACATTAAAACCTGACCCTTCAGCAGTTCAAGACTCCGAGTGATAGCTCCTGTTATCTGGGGAAGTGGGGAGGGGAGAAGAGGGCAACCTGTGTGGATGAGGCAAGGTGGCTCAGTGTATAAAGGCCCTTGCTCCTCAGCCTGACAACCTGAATTTGATACTCAGGACCCACATGGTAGAAGGAGAGATCTAATTTCCACACCATACCACATATGGATAAACATACAAGTAAATAATTTTAAAGGAACAAGAAAAAGCAATCATGAGAGGCAGAATCCCTAGGGATGGAGCCCCTCAGGGAGTGGTGTTTAATACTCAAGAATGACTCTAGGACTTGATCTATGTCTCAGGTTCGCCTTCTGGTGTTACACTGTTTTCAGTCTCCCTTCCGCTGCACCCTCGTACCTGTGGGCCCCGGATAGGGCAGGCCCAGCGTAGGGTAAAAGGCCTCTGGAAGCGAGGGGCCTGGGCCCAGCCTGTGCAGATGTGGATACATCAGGCTCAACTCTGCAGGGCCATAGCGGATGGTGCCTGGGGTACACAGGCCTCGCACAACGGGTGGCAGGAAGCCTGCATGAAGGAGGGCAGGTGAGGGGTCTCCAGGAGTTGTCAAGCCCCATGGCAGTACTGGATCATGTTTCAGGGCCCCCGCCCGGATGACAGAAGTGAATTCTGGCCGAGGTGGAGCTGGTGGATCTGAGAGCTCCTCCTCTCCGCTGTCCTCTGAGCCTCTAGCTTCCTTCGGGCTGGCCTCCACTTTGATGCGTTTGCCTCGGGCCTGAGGGTCCTTGTCCTTGTCTTGGTCCACAGGCACAGCCTGCTTCTGGTCAACTGGAGGCTCTTCCTCTGAAGAAGATATGTTATATTTATTCTTTGCAGAGCTCTACTGCTGAACTATACCCACAGCCCCTTACAGCCTGCACCCACAGGTGAGGGGGAAGAGGTCAAGATAGAGGCCCTGCCACTGAGCCACGTCCCAGCCCCTCACTGGGGGATCCTAGGCAGGGGCTCTACCACTGAGCCACATAGTCCCTTAGTGATGGATTCTCCTCAGGCCTAGTGTTGAACCAGATTCTAAGCTTCCTTTTGACTTTCTATGTGTGGGTGAGGGTATGGAGATGAACATCAACACTGACACTCTTCCTCTGTCACTATTATTATCATCATTATTACTGTGTTGTGTGTATGATGGAGGCATACATGCCACCATGAAGGTGTGGACTGGGTCAGAAGACAGCTTTGCTGAGTCAGGTTTCTATTTCTACCTTTATTGGGGTTTTGAGGATCAAACTCAGGTCATCGGGTTTGGATCGTTACCCACTGAGCCATCTCTGCAGCCGAGTTTGTAATTGCTCTGTGTATGTGAGTGTGGAGGTCACAAGGCAAGGCATTTCTACTGACGAGCCACCTCACTGGATTATTATTCTTTAAGACAGACACTTACTGAACCTAGAGCTCATATGTTCCTAGCTAGGCTGGTTGGCCAGCAAACTCCTGGGCTCTACATGTGTCTGTCCCCTCTCAACACTGAGATCACCCAGGTATTATGTGGGTGCTAGGGATCCAAACACAGGTCTTTTGTTTGGGTTTTGATTTTGTTTTCAACACAGGGTTTCTCTGTGTGCCCTGGCTGTCTTGGAACTCACTCTGTAGATCAAGCTAGCTGGAGCTCACAGAGGTCCATCTGCCTCTGCCTCCCAAGTCCTAGAATGAAAGGTGGGTGCATACCACCACCCAGCCCACACTCAGGACTTTATGTGTGCACAGCAAGCCCTGTATTCACTGGGTCACCTCTCCAGACCCTTTTACTCTTTGAGACATGGTCTTGCTAAGTTGTCCAGGCTAACCTTGGCATCTCCCGGTCTCAGCCTCCCCAGTAGCTGGCATTAAAGTCCTTTACTACCACACCAGCCTCGAAGGAGGCTTCTGAAGGAATGAATGCGTGTGTTCCCAGCCCTTGCTCTTGAAGTGTAGGCACAGCAGGATAGGTCTGCAGTTCCCAAGCCCCAGTGATCCCCCTGCTCCTGCCCTCAGGCACACAGTAGGCACCTCCCACAGCACAGCTAAGACCCATCCAGCCCTGACATGCCAGTAAAGCCTAGACTGAGAAGTCCCAGCTAGACCTCCACAGAGGATGGAGCACGCCCTCCTACAGCAATGGAACATTGATGGTACTGGACATATCTCATCTGTACTGTCCTGAGAGACAGCCGCTGGCCACATATTGCTGGTGACTATTTGAAATATGGTGGATAAATTTGAGGATGAAGATGTTTAATTTTGAGGTAGGATGAAGGTCCCCTCCCCCCCAAGACAGGGTCTCACAATGTAGTTCTGGCTGGCCTGGAACTCACTCTGTAGACAAGGCTGGCCTTGAACTCCAAGATCTGCCTGCTGCTGCCTCCTAACTGCTTTGATTAAAGGTGTGTACCATCACTGCCCTGCTTGATTGTGTTGTTTTCGAGGTAAGGTCTTGCTGTGTAGCTCTCCTAGTCTAGAACTCACTATGTAGACCAGGCTGGCTTCGAACTTACAGAGAGAGACCCACCTGCCTCTGAGTGGTGGGAATAAAGGCTTGTCCTGAGACACTGCTCCCCACCCCAGCTGTTTTTAATTTGTAGAGAACTAGTATTCTAATTGTTTAGGTTTGTTTCATGTGTTTCAGTGCTTTGCTTGCATGTGTGTCTGTACTCTGTGTGCATGCCTATTGCCTCTGGAGGCCAGAAGAGAGAGAGCATTAGATCCATTGGAACTGGAGTCACTGATGGTTGTGCATCACCATGTGGGTGCTGGGAATTTAACCCCAGTCCTCTCCAAGAGCAGCCAGTGCTCTTTTTTTTTTTTTTTTTTTTTTTTTTTTTTTTCTGGTTTTTCGAGACAGGGTTTCTCTGTGTAGCCCTGGCTGTCCTGGAACTCACTCTGGAGACCAGGCTGGCCTCTAACTCAGAAATCCACCTGCCTCTGCCTCCTAAGTGCTGGGATTAAAGGCGTTCGCCACTACTGCCCGGCCCTCCAGTGCTCTTTGTTGCTCAATCATCCTGGCCCCATTTAAAATTATTTAATGTGTATGTGTGTTTTGTCTAAAAATATGTCTCTGTATCACATGAATGCCTGGTGCCTACAGAAGCCAGAAGAGGGTATCAGGTCCCTGAGAACTGGAAGTATGGGTGGCTTTGAGCCCTCTGAATGCTGGGAATGAAACCTGAGTCTTCTGCAAGAGCAAGTGCCCTCAGCTGGGGTGGGGGTGGGGATTCTTTTTTTTTTTTTTCTTGAGACAGGGTCTGTGTAACCCTGGCTATCCTGGAACTCACTCTGTATACCAGGCTAGCCTTGAAGTCACAGAGATCCTCCTACCTCTGCCTCCTGAGTGCTGGGATTAAAGGTGTGTGCCACCACTGCCCGGTTCCACTTTACATTTTGAGACAGGGTCTCTTGATCAATATTGCACTTGCCAATTCAGCCTCAGGAATCCTCCTGTCTCCACCTCCCTAGCACTGGGATTACAGACATGTGTTTCACGCCTGACTTTTCTTTATGAGGTGTACACACATGTCCTTAAGCTCTTCTAGCAAGCACTTTGCCCACTGAGTCATCTCCCGGGCCCGAAGGACATTTAACTCCAGCTGTCATTGTAAACAGCCACATGTGTTGAATGGCTTCCACAATGGGTAGTCCAGTGGTCCCTCAGTCTTCCCTGGGTGTAGAGATGGGAACAGGTTGGTTTACCTGTGGGCTCTGGGCCTGGGCTGGATGGCTCCTCCTGAGACACAATGGCTGGAAGCTGGAAGGCATCCAGGGGTGTTTGACCACCTTCAGCATGGCTGGGGATAAGATGATGGAACTGAAAACCAGGGGTCTTGGGACAGCAGTGAGTACAGACATTTTCCAGTATGGAACTTGTGGATACTACCCCGCCACACTAAAAACTTTCTATCAGACCAATAAACTCCTAGTTGGATACACACACACACACACACACACACACACACACACTGTGAATTAAACCCAAGAGCCTCCTATGTGCTAGGCAGGGAATCTACCACTGAGCAGTCCTTATTGAGACAGAGTCTCCCCAGGTTTCCCAAGGCAGCCTCCTGCCTCAGCCTTTCCACTGGCTGGGACCAGAGGACCGGACCCAGTTCCAAATATATTCTCATCTGAGTTCTTCCTGTCAGCCACCTCGTGTTGCCTGGTCATCCTCTAAGCATGTCATGGTTATCTGTGTCTCTTCTATCTAAATCACCGGCTCCCTTCTAAGGTCCAAATCAAATCAGCTCAGCAAAGTGGCAAATAGCAGCCCCCCTGTCTCCTTGCATCTCTTAAAACCTGCTGCAGCCTCCTCTTGTTCTCCAGTCCCTATTATTTCCCAGTCGGCTCTCAGCAGAAATAAGGGTTTTTCCAAAAGTGCAGATTTGTGATCCCCTCCAGATATAAGACCTTCAAGGGTTCTCCGGTGACCATGAGATAAAATGTCCTGCTGCCATTTACAGCCTTCCCTGCCCCCAACTCTGCGCTCCAGCCCCCAAACGCTCTGCTCTTCCCTGGACGGCTCAGGCTGTAGACCCGAGTGAGTCTTATCCGTTCTGTGCCTTCTGCTCACAATGCGTGTATGTTTTGCACCACTCTCCCTGTATAGTCTGCTGTGGCTCCCCAGTGCCCTAGAGTCCAACTCACGCCTTCAGCCGGAGGCACACCACATGAACGTTCTCGCCCTTGCCTACATCACATAAGTCGTCTCCCAACAGTGATTTCCTCTCCGAGTCCACCGAGTGAGGCCACTCCATACCTAGGCCTCCTAGGTTCTTTCCCCTTCATGTCTACAGAGCCCTCCCTTAAAGGCCCTGGCTGGGATGGGGAGCGGCTGCCGCGATGGGCCACCTCTCACCTGAGCACGTGACTGACCCACAGCACGTGATGCTCCCCAGCACTCTTCCCGTTCCCGGCCACAGTGGCTACAGACTGCAGCCACACGAAGCCCCCCGCACGCTGCAGCCAACGGTAGTAACCAGTCACCACCTGCCCTTTGTCCAGCACTGGTCCATCCCAGGGGAGCAGAGAGCCCAGAGGGGTGGGGAGGGTCAAGGCAGGTGGGCAGGAGACAGGCAGAGGCAGCGAGAGTGGGGAGAATCGAGAAAGACAGAGAAAGGCACAGAGGTAGTCAGAGACCCAGAGGTACCCCAGCATCGGTCAGAGACCCCTTTTACCCAACTTAATGCTCCCCCACCCCAGCCATTGCTCAGCCTCTTTGTTGCTTTTCTGTTCCAAACAGCCCCCAGGAGCTGCAGTGCAACCAGAGACTCTAGTTAGCCCTGAAGAAGGACTTCCAGGGAACAGGGAAGCAGGATCATTCGTGTTTTGTGGTGGTAGGTGGGCGGGGAGAGGGTACAGAAGTGTGCCTCACGGTCCAGATGGCTTTGGCGGATCCTGGTTGCATCCTGTCCATGGACAAACTGGTAGCAGCTGCGTCCCACCAGTTCTGAGGGTCCCATGTCCATGTGGTCGCTAACTCTGGAGGACATAGGAAAGAAAGGGAGAAGGAGTTGGGAGACATTGGGTGACTAGACACAGCAGAGCTGGCTTCAGTGTTCCCCAAATCCACACCCTTGAAGTACATCCGCTTTCTTCTGTAAAATGGGCATAGTAATAATATAGGTGAAGGAAAGGATGCGTTACAGGAGGCCCGGAAGAGAAATGGGCAAGCCTAGCCAGGGAGCCAGGGCCGCCCTCCCTTCTCCCAGATCCCTTTGCCATCTCTCTTGTCCTCTCTCCTCCCAACTCCCCACAGCCCCAGACTGAAGGCCCAGGATTGACTGATCCCCACGTATCCCCAGATCTCCAGTGGACCCAACTTCCCTCCCGCCCCTACCCTGGTACCTGCTCTCACAAGCAAGGATGGTGAGGCCCAGGCTGAGGCGGAAGACAATCATGTGTCCATGCAGAGGCAGCTCAGCCAGTGGGGCTGGGGGCAGTGTGTGTCCAAGGGCTACAAGACCCAGGGCTCGGGCCCTCAGGCGCCCTGTCACATGAATGACCTGTGGAAGGTGGGGGTGTCTGGGGAGGTGCCAGGTGGGACTGCTGAGACAGGGGGACCACAGCCAAGTCAAAGCTTCACCCAGTTCCACCTGATACCCACAGATCCCTTGGCCAGGGAAAGGCTTTGAGTGTCTTCCAGTTTCTGTTCTCAATACTTTGTATCCTGGGATATAGCTGGCACACAGGAGGGAGAGAGACCGCTCATACCCACCTTGTACCCCGAGGCTTTGACATTCAGGCCCCTCTTGGTGAGGGTGGACTTCATGCGGACAAAGAAGGACCGCTCCTGGACCCGGAAGGCAGGGGATGCCTCGGTGGGGCTGGCTTCTGAGGCAGAACAAGAGGGAACTGTCATAGAGTTTTCCAGAATCCTGTCAACTCAGAACCAGCCTCAGTGGCCGCTCGAGACACTCAGATGCATCTAATGGTCGAAGAGGTACACTGATAAAATAATCTCCCCTCGGGGGACAGCCAGGTCCAAGGTCAGATGAGCCCCTCTTTCCTACTCAGAAGCCATCTGTCAGTTCTGTCCCTCAGGCATCCACTGTCATCAGTCTGACCCAGGCTGGAGCAGCCACCTGTGACCCACAGACGGCAGGCTAGGACTGTTGTGACAGCCAGGTCCCCTGTCACAGACTAGAACTATAAAAGAAAGGAAGCTGGGCAGTGGTGGCCCATGCCTTTACCTCAGCACACAGGAGGCAGAGGCAGGAGGATCTGAGTTCAAAGCCAGCCTGGTCTACAGAGTGAGTACTAGGACAGCCAGGGCAGTTATACAGAGAAACCCTGTCTCAAACAAACAAACACCAAAAAAAAAAAAAACCCAAAAATCATACACACACAATTAAAAAGATGGAATAGCTGGGTGACTTGGGGCAAGTAACTTCTTGATCTCTTTGTGCTGTACCTGGACTTGAAGGCCAGCCCTCATGACTTGTGGTTTTGAAGTTAGGGCCCAATGAAAAATTTAAAGGCACAGTGGAATGGGGAAAAAAAAATGGTTCTTAGGCTCTTAGTCTTATTCTCACTTCCTTGTAGCAGCTCAAATTTTGGTGTATTTTGGCCATTCTGGGGAACCTGACAAGTTAAGACACCCTGGTGCTTTAAGTTGGCTTGACTTATTGTGGGTTTTTTTGTTTTGTTTTGTTATTGTTTTGTTATTGTTTTGTTTTGGGTTTTGCTGTTGTTGTTGTTTGTTTGTTTTTACAAAATCTTGTTTTGTAGCATGCTAAGCACAAACACCAAGATCTACCTTCAGGCTTCATTCATTGGCAAGGAGGGGATTCCTGGAAATTACCAATCTCGGGGGTATCCACCAGCGAGGAGGAAGACGAGGAGGAGGAAGATGAGGACACGGAAGGCGGTGTAGGGGGGCCGGCGCTTGCAGCCCGCAATCCAAGTTGCTCTAGGACCTCCGAGTGGTCTCCAGGATGGATGTAGTCGAAGACGCTGCTGCCCGTCAGCTCCACCTGCCGGTGATGGAGAGGAATGCAGGAGCCGCGTGAGCGCCATAGCTGAGACTGGGTTTAGCTTAGGCCTGCACACCCAACCCTCAAGTGCACTTCACACCGGGCTTGTGTTTTCCTTAGAGGTTTCCTGCTTTTTTAAATTACGGAGGGAGGTCCTTTTGTTTGTTTGTTTGTTTGTTTGTTTTGAGGTATGCTCTCATTTTTATAGCTCTGGGTGTTCTGGAATTCACTTATTATATGTAGACCAGGTTGGCCTCAAACTTATCAATCTGCCTGTACCTCCTGAAATTCTAGATTAAAGGCATGTGCTGCAACGTCTGGCCCTTTTCGGTTTTTTTTTTTTTTTTTTTTTTAGACAGAGATTTGCTAGGTAGCCCAGGCTGGCCTCAGACTTGTGGTGATCCTCCTGCCTCAGCCTCCCAAGTGCTGGAAATCAAGCCTGGCAGTTTCCAGCTCTTTAACGAGTTAGAGCCTTGGAGATTGGGCCTCTCAGATCTCACAGGGATCCCATGCCAGGACCCCTCAGTACAGCCTTCTAGCTTTCTGTTCTGATCATGCTCGATTCCACAGCGAGCCTCTGACCTTCCAGCCCCATTTAAAACTCTCCTGAAAGCTGCATATCCAACCATGGCAATTCTTACTCAGAAACCCACCATGCCTTCTCCCACTGTCCCTCTGCTTGGGGTGGGTGACCTGTCTCTCTCCAACCTTCATCCGCCCTGTAGTCCTCACCCTCACCTCGCCCACACAACCACCTTTTCCACCCTACTTTGTCACCTATACATTCAAGTCCCCTCCTTTGGGGCAGTGTTAGTTTTTGAGACAGTCTCATATAGCCTAGGCTGGCTTGAAACTTCTGGTCCTCCTGCCTCCCTCCATCTCTCAGATGCTGGAATTTAATGTAAGGTTTATACCTCACCGCCATGCCTGGTTTATGTAAGGAACCCGAGCTTTGTGAATACTAGGCAAGCTTTCTATGAACCAAGCTACACTCCTGCCCCAGACACAATGGATGGAATCCCAGGACCTCCAGAGTGCTACACAAGCGGCACACCGCTGAATCACACCCTCAATGAGCTCAGTCCTTCACTGGGGGATTCTAGGCAAGCACACATCGCTGTAGAACTACATCTCTTGACCAAATTTTAATTCTGAGATGAAGTCTTGCTAAGTCTCCCTGACTGGCTTTGAATTTGTGGTCCTGCTTGAGTCCTCCAGCATGCATTGGGCTGCTTTGTGGGGTTCCAAGGAAGGTTGTCTGTTTTTCTTGTTGTGCTTCGTGATGCCAGAAGAGAGTAAGGACATGCATAGGCCAGGCAGTAAAGACAGCTGCCTCCTGAGCGGGAGTCTTACCTGTGAGAGACCCAGGTAGATAGACACTGTCTCTGAGATGTAGAGGAATTTCCCTTCCTGGTTCAAGGCGAACACGAAGCCATCCAAGGACTAGAGTTGAGACAAACGGAGCGGGTGTAGGAAGGGAACCAAAGGACCCTTGGTTCTCCACAGGGAACTGACTCAGGAAAAATAGCGCTATTTCCAGATGCTACCACCAGATGGCAGCACGAAGCAGCAGGCTAGGAAGGGAGGATCTCACCTGTAGGATGTGTCCACCCAGGTGCTGCTCGAACACTTCAGAGACCAGAGCCACAGGGCCTCGGCGGCCTGGGGCTAGGGACAGAAGGAGGAGGACAGTCAGGGCTCCTTGATCTGGCTCACTGCTCTGGACAGCCCTTAGGGACTCAGTCAGTCTTACACTCCCAGCCAGCCACCATAGAGAACCAGTTCACAGGATGGCGGTTCCCTATGGGACAGAGGGAC
Organism: Mastomys coucha; assembly: GCF_008632895.1. Taxonomy (NCBI): domain Eukaryota; kingdom Metazoa; phylum Chordata; class Mammalia; order Rodentia; family Muridae; genus Mastomys; species Mastomys coucha. Next base: position 14,134,304 of record NW_022196904.1, read on the forward strand.
CAAGACTGAGTGACAGACATTGAAAAGAGGGATTTGTCCACTCGCTTATTCTTTTGCACACCAAAACAAAAAGGTTTTGAGTACTGCTGTTCACAGGTCCTATACAGCACAGGACGTGCTGGTGACAGGAATAGCACAGTCTGTCTTCACTGGGCCCTGAAGCCGGGTCCAGTGAATAACCTCAAGGCTGAGGCCGACCTGGTGGTGAAGGCCTGTAACTCCAACTACTTGGCAGGCTAAGACAGGAGAATCAATAACTAAAGGATTGCCTGGAGTACATATCAAACGAGTTCCTATCTCAAAAGTTGAAAAGAGGGCTGTCAACATAGATCAGTGATAAAGCATCTGCCTAGAATCCCCCAGTATGATGCTGGGGATGTGGTCCAGTGAAAGAACACCTGCCTAGAATCCCCCAGTGAGGGGCTGGGGGCGTGGCTCAGTGGTAGAGCCCCTGCCTAGAATCCCCCAGTGAGAGGATCTGTGGTAGAGTGCTTGTCTAGCATTCATAGGCTCTGGGTTCAATCCTCTGCATTGAAAAACAGTAACAAAAGATGAAGAAATACAAAAATATGAGACTAGGTAGAGAAATTTGCACTGCGGGATGAAATGCAGACTAAGATAGCAGCTGAAGAAAACAGCTCAGTGATTCTTCAACAAATAAAAAGGAGCTGTGATGTGAGCCTCTGGCAATCCCTTTACAACCCAACAACCTGAAGAAGATAGATAGGTATTGTGAGGAGTGCTGTATGCAAAGCCAAGAAAAATCCCCCAATGTCCACCCTCCAAGAACAGATGGAAAACGCGGTAGATCCACTGTGAAGAGGAATGAAGTCTTGATCTGCGATGGGATATTATGCAAGCAGACAGGCACAAAAAGCCACAGTGACCCCACGTCTGCGAAATGTCTAAAACTGGCGAATCGATGGGAGCAGAAAGCAGGTCTGTGGTTGCCAGCACTGGGGAGGTGGCTGCTTCATGGCTGTGGGACTCCCTTGGGACTATGCAATAAATGGTGCTGATCCGGATACTTTAAAACAGCCTTGTCTACGGAGCAAGCCCCAGGCCAGTCAGGGCACAGAGTGAGACCCTGTCTAAAAGCCGGATGGGAACAGGCTGAGCGGTTGAGAACTCGCACTCGCTGCTCTTGCGGAAGGACCCAGGTTGGGTTCTATGGCGGCTCACAAGTATCTGTAACTCCAGTCACAGGGATTTGATGCCCTCTTCTGGCCTCTGTCAGTACTACCTATCTGTAGTACACTGACATACATTCACGTAAAACACCCACACACATAAATATAAATATTTTAAAAAGTTGTTGAAATGGCTTAGTGGATAAATGCATGTACCATCAAACTTCAAAATCTGAGTTTGGTCCCCAGAACTTATGTGATACCATGAGACTTGATTCTCACAGGTTGTCCTCTGACCTCCACATGTGTGCTGTGTCCTGTCCACATACACGTATGAACACATAAACAAATAAGTTTTTTAAAATGCCAGCTAATTTTCACCCTGGGTACATTTTGGACGAAAAAATTTTAGTTTCTTTGAAATAGAGTCTCAATAAATAACCCAAGTTTGACTCAAATTTGCCATTCTCCTGCCTCAGCTTCCTGAAAACTACACATACAGGGATGCATCATCGGGCTCGAGTACAGTGTTTTGGCTTTCTTTTTTTTCAGTGCTATGGATTGAACCAAAGTCTTACACATGTTAGGCAGTTACTTTACCACTGAGCCACGCCCCTCACCCTTCACTGGGGGATTCTAGGCAGGGCCTCTACCACAGAGCCACGCCCCCAGCCCCTCTCTGGAAGATTCTAGGCAAGGGCTCCACCACTGAGTTACACCTCCTGCTGATATTTTTGTATAGTATACCATGGCAGAGACATGTATACAGTAGAGTAACTTTTGCAGATGTGTTGAGGAGATAAAGACATACAAAGAGAAGGAGAAAGTTAGAATTTCAGAGCGAGATAAATTCTGAGACAGACTGCCATTAAGACAGGCTGAGTGACACAGTCATCCCCTACCCCTAGTCTGGACTCATGGATACTGTAGAAGGTGATACCCTCCCCCAGCCCCTCAAGAGAGATTCGCGCACTCTCTCAGTGGCCTTCCCTCTGTCAGGCTGAGGGCCTGGAGGCACCTCTTCTTCTTGTGCCTCAGTTTCCTTTTTGAATGGATTTGCTGCAGGAGTCTGAGTTCCTAGACTGTCAAGTGTCTAGGGAACATGAGGGAGGAAAGCAGGGAGTGAGGGGGACTGGTGCTGTTCCTGGGCAGGACCCCGTCACCCCTGTTCCTCAGGACTCCCCCAAGTCAGCCAGGCTGTCAGAGTCTACCCCAGGCCTCCCTAGACCGTCCCCCCCATCTGAACCTCCAGGAACAATAAGTGTGGGGGGTGATGGGGATCCCTCCCCCGAAACCCAGCTCCGAGCAGCCCCGTGACAGGCAGGAACAATGCTGCCTGCTAATTGTGGCAATTTTCCCCTGTCATTTTTGCTAATTCCTTCATTTTCCCTCTCCGGAGATCAGCCCGGGTCAGACTGAGCCGCTGCAATTAACAGCATTAATGGGCACGCTGGGATGGGGGTGCACAGGGGAAGAGCTTGGGGACCTGCTGTTTCCCTCCCTCCCCATGCACATGACCCATCCCCTGCCACAAGGATCCCAAGGTGTGCTCAGGATTGCTGACTGATGTCTTAGTCCCCTCACTTTCTACCTCCCCAAACAGTGGGTGCTCCCTATTCTTCCTGTCCATGTCCTAATTCAACAGGTGTGCTCCACCTTCACAGCAAGTCCAAAGACCCTGAAATCACTTATTCACTTAGCCACTTAGTCAACTAATAAACATTTGTCAGGCAACATCGGGGTGGTGATGGTAGAAGCCTGAGGTGGGTGGGAAGAAAGGAAGAAGGGAGACATGGGTAGAGAGAGGGTGCACTCAGAAAAGGGAGGGCAGGTAAGATCCCTACCAAGTTTCAGGCGGTCCCTTCCCTTCCCATCCTGTGAGTCTTCCGTCTTGGGTCCTTGGGGATGAAGGGCTAGGTTTTCATGACTCTCAGGAGTGGAAGAGGAGATGTCTTGTCACTCAGTCATCTGTTATCATCGGGCTCAATGGATGCCCAGAGGACCTCAATTTTTTTTTTTAAAAGATTTATTTATTTATTATAAATAAGTACACTGTAGCTGTCTTCAGACACTCCAGAAGAGGGCATCAGATCTTGTTACGGATGGTTGTGAGCCACCGTGTGGTTGCTGGAATTTGAACTCAGTTGGTGCTCTTAACCACTGAGCCATCTCTCCAGCCCCCTCAAGACAGGTTTTTCTGTGTAGTCCTGACTGTCCTGGAACTCTGTAGATCAGGCTGGCCTTGAACTCACAGAGATCCACCTGCCTCTGCCTTGGCCCAAGTGCTGGGATTAAAGGTGTGTACCACCACTGCCTGGCTGGAGCTCACTGTGCATCCAAAGAATATCTTGCGCTCCAGATCCCTTCCCTTCTCTACTGGGATTACAGAGGTCTGCACTGTGCCTGGCTTGTCTAGTGCTGGGGATGAAACCCTGGGCTTCCTACACGCTAAGCAAATGCTCTACCAACTAAATCCCAACCCCAGCCTGTGCTAAGAGCAGCTGGGTTTTGTACATTGAAGGCCTCCAGGGCCACAAACAGGTATACAGTGGGTGACTAATATATCATCAAGAAGAATGCTAATATGCCAGCTTAGACCACTCCTGACAGTTTCTGGGGTCTCCCCTTTCCACCTCTCCCTGCTTTCCAACCTTCTTTCTCAGTTTACCCAACCCCACCCCACCTCCCTGGTCTAGCCCTCACTATTTCCTTCTGCTCTAGCCTGCCCTTTGCTCCAGTCCTCTGCCTGGCTCTTCTCACAGCTCTTTTCACTCCTTTAAGTCTCAGTTCAAAGGTCACTTCCTCTTGAGGTAGTGTCCTACCTGGGGACTAAGATGTCACCCCCTTCAATGACAGTTTATTCAGTATTTCCTGCATTTTCCCAACACTGTTTTTAGCTCAGTACACAAACGACAGGGGGAGAGGGCTGGGGTGGGGGATAGTCCAGCTGGGAAAGCGTTTGCTACACAAGTGTGGAGACCTAGTTCAAATCCCCAGAACCCATGTGAAGTGACACTGTAATTCATCACTCCTACTGGGAGATGAGAGACTGAGAAGACTCCCTAGGAGCCCGAGGGCCAGCTAGCCTGCCCTGTGCTAGCCTGCCCTGTGCTAGCCGGCCCCATGCTGTACAGAACAATAAACAGACTTATCTCAAGAAAAGGAGGAAGGCAAGGGTAACACACACAACTCATGCACACATGCATGCATGCGTACGCGCACGTGTACACACTTATAAAGAACAATAAAAGGACTGGATAGATGGTTAAGCAGTTAACACACACCGCTCTTGCAGAGGAATAGCCTGGTCTCCAGCACCCAGCTTGGGTGGCTTACAGCCACCTGTAACCTCAGCTGCAGGGGAGTCAACACCCTCTGGTCTCTTCCAGCAGTTGCACATACGTGGTGCGCATAAGCACATATAGGCACAAACACATACACATACAGTCTTTGAAAACTTTAAAAAACAGTAAAAAGAAGCCAGTGGTGGCTGCATGCCTTTAATCTCAGCACTTGGGAAACAGAGGCAGGAGGATCTCTGTGAGTTCGAGGCCTGTGCGATGTATAGAGCAAGTCCAGGACAGTCAGGGCTGGTTAAACTGAGAAACCCTGTCTCAAAAAATAAAACAAACAAACAAAAACCCATCTCCTCAACATATTCTGAAGCTCCCGGATAGATGTGGTCATGTTTTATAGATTGAGGCTTAGAGGCAGGGCGGGTGTCCAAGGTGGGAGGCTGTCATGCTATGTAGCCAGGGAAACGGGCCTTCTGGGTGACCAATCCCTAAAGACATCCTTGCTACCATGGCCGTCTGGGGGAGCCTAGGCCTAGTTACTGTCTTGTATCAATCAAGGCTTTAGTTCCCGAGAGAGGAGAGAGAGAGAAAAAGAGAGAGAGAAAGGGAGGGAGGGAGAGAGAGAGAGAGGAAGAGAGAGAGAGAGAGAGAGGCCCACTCCGTAGCACACAGTGTAAGTCAAATATGCGGACTCTGTCAGCATGGGTCCCACATCCACGATGATCAACACACTTGGGAAGAGTTACCACTGTCCGGTAACCACGAATTAACTAAGTCTGTGTCCTTGGGGTCCTCACCTCCCCTTCTAGTAGGAATGAGGGCCTGAGAGGCGGCTCAGAGGTTAAGAGCACTGGCTTGCTCTTTCAAAGGACCCAGGTTCAATTCCAAGCACCCACATGGTGGCTCACAAACACCTGTGACTGCAGTCCACAAGTATCCAATGGCTTCTACTGGCCTCCTTGGACACCAGGCATGAAAATGATGCACAGACAAAACACCCTTATACAAATGATGATGATGATGATGATGATGATGATGATGATGATAAAAGCTTAAATGTAAGTTACAGGAAGAGATGAATAGGAAATTATCTAAAACCAAAAAAAAA
>NW_022196904.1:14139880-14140282 GCF_008632895.1 Mastomys coucha
AAAAACCAAAAAACCAAAAAAAAAAAAAAACTTAACTTCTGGGACCTAGAAGGTATGTCAAGTGTGGTAGTTAAAAATTGAACCAATGCAGACAGACATGGCAGAGTTTAACTCTAATCCCAGATGGCAGAGGGAGGCAGATTTCTGTGAGCAGAGGGACCTTGTCTAAAATAATAAGAGAGAGAGAGAGAGAGAGAGAGAGAGAGAGAGAGAAAGAGTCACAGAAACAAGTCAGTAGGTAAAGGAGCATGTTCCCAAGCCTGTTTGTCAGAGTTTGCTGCTCTTCCAGAGGTCCTGAGTTCAATTCCCAGCAACCACATGGTAGCTCACAGCCATTTGTAATGGGATCTGATGCCCTCTTCTGGTGTGTCTGAAGAGAGTGACAGTGTACTCATATACATA
>NW_022196904.1:14140483-14166183 GCF_008632895.1 Mastomys coucha
CCCCCCCCCCAAAAAAAAGCTTAAAAACTTTTAGAGGAGTTGAAGAGCTGGCTCAGCAGTTAAGAGCACTGGTTGCTTTTCCAGAGGGCCAGGGTTTGATTCCCAGAATCTACGTGGCAGCTCACAAGTGTGTGTAACTCCAATTTCAGGCAGATCTAGTGCCCTCTTCTGGCCTCCGTGGACACCTGTCTGCATGTGCATGCAGGCAAAACACCCAAACACATAAAATAAAAGCATCTTAGAAAATAAACCAAGTAGCTACCATCTTCCGCCTTTGGGCCTCAGTTTCCCAGGGCCTCCCTTCCAATCTTCAGAGAGCTACTTTGTGTGTAGATTATGAGGGGCCTAAGTTTTTTTTTTTTTAAAGATTTATTTATTTATTATATGTAAGTACACTGTAGCTACACTGTAGCTGTCTTCAGACGCACCAGAGGGCATCAGATCTCATTATGGGTGGTTGTGAGCCACCATGTGGTTGCTGGGATTTGAACTCATGACCTTCCGAAGAGCAGTCGGTGTTCTTTCCCCGCTGAGCCATCTCACCAGACCTGGGGGCCTAAGTTTTTGAATTTGGTTGTCTGTCGACAGGATGTTGAGCCACCCACACACGCCGAGTTCTGATGCCCAGGTGGGCATTGTGGAAGTGGCCAAGAGACCCGGGAGCTGTGACCAGAGTGAGCCTCTATCTCTTGAAGCTTCCGGATGCCCCTCCAAGTGTTGGGGGGCTGGATACTGCCAGGGCTCTCTCAGTCTCCCCCCTTTTCCCTCCCTGGGGCTCCAGGACAATAGACAAGATGTTTATCCCCCGCCGGTGCACGTGTTGTTCGCGGTAATGACAGTAATCAGCCTCGCTAATGCGGCATTCTCTCAGCGCCAGTCAATTCGCCTAATTACCGCCTGGGAAGCCGGATTATTTAAATTTAAATGGTGATTTATTGCGGGGCTTAATCAATGCTATTTCTCTCCCCCCACCTCCTCTCTGGGTACCAGGGCAGAAAGGGAATAGGAACCCTCTCCAACCCTACCCTAAGGACCTCATTCTTCCGGAGTGTGTGGGGGGAGTCCCTTCACCTGTGACCATAAATGACACTTTCACTGTCCTTTAATAACAACTAAGTAGGGACATATAAACTAGAATGATGAAAATCTAATAGTCTATGCATCAGTAATCAAAGGTGGGAAGAAACTTGAGATGTCTATCTATATGTTGACATCTTACATATTCTACATTGTAGCAAATTATAGATTATAAATTTTCCCCTACTGTGTCACACCTGCATCTACAAGGGGCTTTTCCACTTCATTTTTTATACCACTTTATTCCAACCTGAGTACCTCAATATAAAACTAAACACTGGTGAACTGTTTTTGTTACTAATTTTGAATTACTGTAAAATCTATTTATCTTTTTTTGAGACAGGATCTCTTGTAGCCCAGGCTCACCTAGAACTCACTTGATCTCCTGCTTGTTACAATAACAGGTACATGCTTCCATGCCTGCTTGCCAGAATTTGTTTATTTGTTTGTTTGTTTCTGAGACTGGGTCTCTTTCTGTAGCTCTGGTTAGTCTCGAACTCGCTACAAAGAGGAGGTTGGACCTAAACCCACAGAGATCTGCCTGTCTTTGTCTCTCAAGTGCTGGGATGAAAATGCCACCGTGCCTGGCCCTTTTTGTTTTGAGACAGAATCTCATTTTGTAGCAGAGGCCAGCTTCATACTCATGGTGATTCTCCTGCTTCAGCCTCAGGAGCACTAGGGGAATAAGCCATCAACACCAGACTCAGCCAGGGCAGGGACTCTGGTCTAGTGTGTTTTCTGCTAGGTTCTGGGCACTCACATTGGTATCGCACATGGAGTTGATTCTCCATAAACAGTAAGGCAACCCAGGCTTCATACTGAAGGCTGCCTAGTCCTTTGCAGGGATAGATGTTCATCACCCTGGTGGGGCTGACACTGATGCTCACTCCTATTTCTTTTCTTCCTTTCTTTTTTTTCTTTTTTCTTTCTTTCTTTCTTTCTTTCTTTCTTTCTTTCTTTCTTTCTTTCTTTCTTTCTTTCTTTTTTTGCGAGAGAGGGTTTCTCTGTGTAGCCCTGGCTGTCTGGAACTCTCTCTGTAGGCCAGGTTGTCCTGGAACTCACAGAGATCCACCTGCCTCTGCTTCTGGAGTGAGTGCTGGCATTAAAGGCGAGCTGAGCTCTAGCACTGCCCACCACCAGTGCAGCACAGGAAGAGGGGAGTCACCTTGCTGGGGCTGCACGGCTAGGGGGGTAGGTGTCAGGATGGACACACAGCTGATGTCACCAAGGAGAACCTTCCTGATGATCTGTCATTCCCCCACACACACACCCAGGCCATATTGTTACCTCCTCACCTCAAATGGGGAATTCAGCCCCCAGTTTTCTGTGTCTCCTGAAGCTCCACAGGCCCATTGAGGAGCCCACCCTTATTGGTTGAGTGGAGGCCCTGGCGGGGGTGGGAGGAGGCACTGTACAGCTGGAAATTTCTGTAGCCATCCTGCTTCATCTCATCTAATAAAATTAATAGCCTCTGCTCTGTGTGATGGCAGACACCCGTACTCCCAGCATTGAGGAGATGGAGGATCCCAAATTCAGGGTTAGCCTCTACTACATATCAAATTCCAGGTCAGGCCAAGCTACAGGTGGCACTGTCTAAAAGACAAGAGCAAAGGGCAGGGTGATGTTGCTCACCTTTAAACCCAGCACCCTCAGGAAGGAGCCAGAGGCAGGTGAGCTGGAGGCCCGCCAAGTCCACAGAGCAAGTCCCAGGCTAGCCGAGGTTACATAGTAAGGCCCTGTCTCATCAAACGACGACAATAATAATAACCACCTTTTCTAGTGATCCAGATTGCTGCCAGGTTCTGACTTAAGTCAAAGTTTATAAAAACCCTCAACTTGTCCCCTCGAGAGCATAAGTTACCAGTTAGGAAACCCCAAAAGGTCTGGTGGACTCACCAGAAACCGGGTGGGGCGGGGGGGGGGGGCGGAAACTTGGCAGCATGAGCATGCGCACTCACCGAGGCCCGCCGGAGGCCCGACGGCCCGCAACCCCCAGGGCGGCGCCCCCAGCGCGGCAAAACGACGCAGGCGGAGGTAGGTGACGCTAAGACGCACGATGGACGCCTTGTCCAGCTGGCTGGAGATGGCACCGGGCAGAGGGAGCAGCTTGGCCAGCTCGAAGAACTCGAGATTTTCCTTCCCCCGCCGCCAGCGAGCTGCGTTGCGGGACTTCTCTTTGCGCTGCGCCTGCAGACTGGGCGGGCGGCATGGAGGAGGTGTCAGTAAGGGTCCTGGAAGCGTGGTCCCAGCACTTCAGGACGTGGGATAGGCCTGAGTGCGAATTCTACATCCCTACTGGCTTTTGAGGACAGGGACAGAACCTTTATTTAATAATAATAATAATAATAATAATAATAATAATAATAATAATAATTTAATTATTGCTATGCTATTTGCGGTACCAGGGTTTGAACCCAGGGTCTTCCACTGAACTACATTCCTCAGGCTTGTTTTTCTTTTTTGTTTTTTATTTTTGGAGACAGGGATCTTACTGTGTACACCGGCTGGCCTTAAACTTATAGAGAGATTAGCTTGCCTCTGCCTCCAGAGCACCGAGATAAAAGGCGTGCATAACCACGCCCGGCTCTTGTTTTTGCCTTTTGAGATAACGGTCTATTTTGCCCAGGCTAGCCTTGAACTGGCGAGCCTCCTGCTTCAGTTGGGATGCCAGGCCACGGGGCTGGGGACAGAACCTTCTCTTTAGCGGGAGAATGTCGGGGCTGAATTCGCAGCTGGGGGACTAAAAAGAGAACTCAGCAATAAGTGAGGGTGACGAAGTCTAGACACGGGTCAGGGCACGGACCCGAGGATGAACGTCATCTGAAAGGCTGTGAAGCCCCCACCCCCGCACGCCTTCGGGGGAGAGGCCGTTCAGGGGGATTTTGCTCACCAGGGTCCGGGCGGGGCCTTGACCATCAGCCCAGGCAGGAAATCCCAGGGGACGCCGGCTCCACGGCCGCCCCCGCACTTGACTTCTCCTCGACCACCGCTTCTGGGATAAGGGGTCGCCATCTCGACGGAGCCTCGGGAATTCAGGCGCGAAGGAGTCGCAGGTGGGGCTCAGTTCCCTGGGGGAAGGATGTCCAGGGAAAGTGAGGTGCATGCGTGTACCCAAGGGTCAAGTCAGGAGCTGGCTTGGATGCGTTCCTCAGTTTCCCCTTCCTGGGAAGCCGCGCTGGCTTCCACCCTGGCGCTCCGGGTGAGGACGTGCCCCGCCGCCGCCTCCCCCGCGCGGCCCGCCAGCGCGCCCGCCTCACGCCCGCGCCGGGCCGGCTCCCGCATACCAATGGGCGCACGCGGCGCGCATACGGATCGGACCGGCCCGCGCGCTGCGTGCCAAGCATGCCCAAGCTGCGCTGGGGCGGGCGCCTCGCCGGGGCCCAGACGCTCTGGGCTCCATCCCCCCCATAGCTCCCAACCCCCCGAAGGATCTGTCCCCCACAGCCATCCCCAGAGTCCCACTCCCCAGGTCTGCAGCTGCACCCACTTCCTAGCCTGGACTAAGGAGGCAGGGAGGACAGAGGGACCCCACCCCAAGTCCTGCCCAGGAAGCACTCAAGCCCCTCGGGGTGGCGCCACCTGACCCGGTTGCTAAATATCCCCAATGTACAACTTCCTCCCTAAAGACCAGGGTGTAAGACCCTGGTCCATGACACCGTTGGTCACCGTGACTTCAGGATGGACGCGACACTCGGGGCCCAGGTACCGGGATCCAGATCCTCTAGAACCAGGGACGTGTCCATCTGGTTCTTTCGTCTTCACGAATAGGCGTCCAGGCCGATCATGTCCCCAGCATCCAGGTGGCCTCCAAACCTCCCCAAAACGCGCTGACGTCTAGTCAGTCTCCTGAGCCTCTGTGGCCTGGACCCCAACAACCATGCACCACTCTCTGGATCCCGGCGCTATAGGTGTCCGGATGCTGTGGCCTCCAGGTCACCAAGAGTCTCAGCCCCGCATCCCAGCAGAACCCAGAAGTCCCTATTCCCTCCCGCCAAACCTTCAGGCGTCCCGCACCCGCAGGGCTCCTGACATGGTTACCTGGCCGCTGGGCGTGCTCCGGGCGCGGCGTGGGACCCGCCGGGCGGCGTGGAGGGGCCGCTCCATAGACCCCGGGGCGCGCGGGCTGGGGAGCCCGGCTCTCGGCGCCCACCGCAGCCTCCCAGACTTCGAGACCACGGACAGCGGCGGCGAGGGGCGGTGCCTGCCTTCGTCCCGCCCACAGCGGCCCCTGCCTGCTGGATAGTTCCCATTCCGGTGTTAGCCCGGTATGTCTGAGTACCCTCACCCTTTGACCACGTCAGGAAGCTCTGTCAGCCCCTCCACCCTGGAGTCCCACCACGATCGCCATCTTCAGTTATAGAACCTCCCGCCCCCCCAGCAGCCCCTTGGGAATCTTGGGGCAATCTGCACCATAGTTCAGTAGGAGGGGACACTCAGACATGAGTGTCTCCTCTAGAGATGTAAATCCGGGCCTTTCATGATCTCCCTCCCAAGTGAGAATTCCAGGATGTCAGATTCCATTAAGGTCAGGACATGGCCTGGGCACCTGACTTCTTCCCCCACCCAGTTCTTGGTTGTTAAAAAAACAACATAGTTCAGGACCCCGAGGTTTTCTCTCTGTGCCTCCCATTGGAGCTAGAACCCCAACTTGTGGGCACCCACCTTTATAAATGAGAACGGAGACAGTGGGATGTGGTGGCACACACTTGTTAACCCCAGCATTTGGGACGCTGAGTCAGGAGGATTACACAAATTGGAGTTAAGCCTGGGCTATAAATGAGTCCAGTCTGGGATCCAGAGTGAGATCCTGTCTCAAAAAATAAAGTAGAGAGTGGCTGGGCTGGGAGAATGGCCCAGTGCGTAAAGCTTGCTGTGGAGGAGTGTGAGGCCAACCTGAGTACAAATCCCCAGAAACCACATAAAGTCTAAGTTAGTGCTCACGGTGTGTCTGTTATACCAGCTCACCTACAGTGCACAGTAAGAGATCCCTGGGAGGCTGGTGGGCCGGCCTGGTTACACAGCAAGAGACTGTCTCAAACAAGCCAAGTAGAGAAGAGATTGCCTTCTGACGTCCACATGGACTGCAACCACGGCATGCGTGTGAGCACACACGCGTACTCAGATTTTAAAGGGGGACTGGCAAGATGGCTCATGGGTAAATTGCTTGCCACCAGGCCAGATGACCTGCTTGATTCCCTGAACACACACAGTGGAAGAAAAGAACCAACTCCCCGAACTGTCTCCTGACCTCTAAACATGTGCCACCACACCTGAGGACCCCCCATGCCCCACATGCACTAACAAATGTAAAAAGAAGCCAGCCAGTCATGGGCATGACTTTAATCTCAGCACTTAGGAGGTAGAGGCATGTAGATCTGAGTTTGAGATCTGTCTCAAAAAACAAAAACAAAAAAGCCAAAAACCACCACCACCACCACCAACAACAAAAACTTCAAACAACAACAAAACCCCCTAAACAAACAAAAGACAAAAACAGAACTGAAAGTCCAGGGGTTTGGCAAGGTGGTAGAGCACCCTGGAAATAGCAGGCCTCCCAGGTAACTAGGCCCTCATCAGAGAGGGCTGACATGAACTGATACAGGCTCCCTACCTGAGCACAGAAGCATTCCCATGACTGCCAGTTCTTATGGTCACGTCTTAATTTAGCTTCTATTTCTTTTTTTTTTTTTTTTTTGAGAGAGAGACAGGGTCTCACTTAACCCAGGCTGGCCTTGAGCTCTTGGTCCTCCTGACCCCCTCTCCCAAACAGAGATTACAGGCACGCACCATCATATGCTGCTAAAAACAAGCAAACACTTTAATGCCAACAGGGGAGACAGGCTGGAGAGATGGCTCAGTGGTTAAGAGCACTGGCTGCTCTTCTAGAAGTCCTGAGTTCAATTCTCAGCAGCTACATGGTGGCTCATGACCATCTATGCTGGGATCTTATGCCCTCTTCTGGCAAGCAGGTGCACATGCAGATAGAGCATTCAAAAACATAAAGTAAATAAATATGTAAAGTATTTTTTTTTCATGGTTTTAAGGTGTTTATTGTAGAAAGGCAGAGAGAGGGAGAAGAGTAGAGAAGCAGAGGCCTGCCATGGCCGTATGGAGAGAGAGGGGAAGGGAGGGGAGGGGGCAAGAGTGAGAGTAAAGACAAGAAAGCAAGAGCTTGAGAGTGTAAAGTTGTTTTTTTTTTTTTTTTAAGATTTATTTATTGGGGTTGGAGAGATGGCTCAGCAGTTAAGAGCGCCAACTGCTCTTCTGAAGGTCCTGAGTTCAAATCCCAGCAACCACATGGTGGCTCACAACCATCCGTAATGAGATCTGATGCCCTCTTCTGGAGTGTCTGAAGACAGCTACAGTGTACTTACATATAATAAATAAATAAATCTTTTTTAAAAAAAAATCCTTTGCCAGGTGGTGGTGGCGCACGCCTTTAATCCCCAGTACTTGGGAGGCAGAGACAGGTGGATTTCTGAGTTCGAGGCCAGCCTGGTCTACAGAGTGAGTTCCAGAATAGCCAGGGCTATACAGAGAAATCTTGTCTTGAAAAAAACAAAAACAAAACCAAAACAAAAAAAAAAGATTTGTTTATTTCATGTATGTGAGTTGCTCTTTTCAGACACACCAAAGAGGGCATCAGATCCCATTACAGATGGTTGTGAGCCACCATGTGAATGCTGGGAACTCAGTACCTCTGGAAGGGCAGTCAGTGCTCTTAACCGCTGAGCCATCTTTCCAGCCCCATAAAGTATTTTTTTTAAAGGCTCCAACAGGGGAGATAGTCTTGAAGATCTGAGTCTACATAGTAAGTTCAGTTGTGTGTGTGTGTGTGTGTGTGTGTGTGTGTGTGTGTGTATGTGTGTGTGTGTGTGTGTGTGTGTGTGAAGATGCTAGAAGAGTCCAGAAGAGGGTGTTGGATTCCCTAGGAGCTAACATTACAGGGCATTGTGAACCTCCCAACATGGGTTCTAAGAACTCATTCTGAAACACTAAGTCCCCACCATCTAACAATATCTTTTTATTGCATTAATTAATTAATTAATTAATTTATTATGTTTGCCGTGGCAGCATGTGGAGGTCAGAGGACAAGTCCCAGGAGCTGGTCTCTCCTGCAACTGTACAGGTCCTGGGGATTGAACTCGGGTTGTCAGGCTTGGGAGCAAGTGCTTTAACTACACTGGCCCCCATGCGCAGCTTTAACTGTCACACATTAACCAAGCCCCAATTTCCTTACTCCATGTAGCCCTGGCTGTCCTAGAGTTCACTATGCAAACAAGGCTGGCCTTGAACTCACAGAGATCTGCCAGACTCTGCCTCCAGACTGCTGGGATTAAAGGTGTGCACCATCACGCCTGGCTTTATTTTTGTGTGTAACAGTGTTTTGCCTGCATGTATGTCTTTGTACCATATGCTATTGTGCCTGGCACATGCAGGGTCCAGAAGAGGGCATCAGATCACCTAGAGTTGGAGGTACAGATCGTTGTGAGCCAGGGGGTGTTGGAAACTGAACCTGGGTCCTCTGGAAGAACAGCCAGTGCTCTTAACCACTGACTCATTTCTCTAATCCCTCAGAGATGGCTCAGTGGTTAAGAGTGCTTGCTGTCACATCTGATGATCTGAGCTGCATCCCTGGAATCCACAATGCAGTGAAGAGAACTGACTCCTGACTTTGTCTCCTGTCCTCCATTGGTGCACAGTAACACAAGCACCTCCCCCCACTACTACCCCAAACTGTTAAGGGGCAGTGGTGGCACATAACTTTAATCCTAGTACTTGGGAGGCAGATAGGCGGATCTCTGAGTGTAAGATCAGTCTGCCCTAGAAAGGAAGGAAGAAAAGGAGGGAGGGAGGGAGGAAGGAAGGAAGGAAGGAAGAGAAAAACTGTTTATAATTACATAAAAAGAAGGCTCTGTGGCTCCAAGATGGCAGTAGAAGGGGCTGGGTTGGGGAGGTTGAGGCAGTGGAGTTCAAGGATGTGCCCGATGCAGAGCCACATAAACCCATAGTTAGCACTACCATCAGGCATGATAGCCTTAAGTGGATCTTCATGGCCGTGAGGGTGGCATGGGTAAGAGCACCCCCAGCTGCATTGTGGTTCAGCTGTCTAAGGGACGTTAGGCTGTGTTGATCATTTCCACAGACCCAGTCAGATCATCTCATAGGCTTATGACAAATTCTCCGAGGTGAGCTGGGAGTGCTAGTGCCCACCTTTAGTCCCAGCACCCAGGAGGCAGAGGCAGGTGGATCTGTGAGTTTGAGGCCAGCTTGGTCTACAGAGTGAGTTCCAGGACAGCCAGGGCTACACAGTGAAACCCTGTCAAAAACAAACAAACAAACAAACAAACCTGCCTCAAAAAGCCGAAAGGAAAAAAACTAAAAGAAATCAAAACAGATCAGCCCCTTCATCTCACAGATGTTCAACAGTTCAACATGCTCAGCTTGGGGTTCATGGGTGCTGGCCAGCAGACTTCCGAGCTAGAGGAGACATTGCCTATCTGCTGATTCGTTAGTGAACATTTCCAGGACTCTGAACAGACAAGCTTCATCTGTGTGTGCAGCACTGAATTCTTGTCCTTGTAGGAGATGGAGTGGCTGATCCAGAAGCTGGCTGGGTGTGAGATGGGCACCTACAACATCAACATCCAGCTTGTCTCCCTGATCATCCTGAAAAACCCTGCAAGATGTGTGAGGCTCGCTACAAGATCCAGGCCAAAACTCTGGGCCAGATGAAGACCTGTTTGAACATCGAGAAGCTGCCAGTCCGCTGTTATCCCACGGGGTTCAGGGAGCCAGCAAAGTCAACACCTTCCCTCCTCTCCCTTCTTCTGGAGCCCTGCTAGCCATCCAGCCCCCAGTAGCACCACCATCCTGCCTACTGCCATTTAAAATCCTCCTCTTTCCCCATGGGGCAGAGTTTGCACAAAAACCCCATACTATAGGGAGAGAGCTACTTTGGAGGTGGGCAGTTGGGAGGGGCTGGGGAGGTTGCAATGCCCCGCATCTCTCCCTGTCTCACACTCCTCAATAAAATAATCTTAAACAGAAAAAAAAAAAAAAGCTCCCAGTTTTGTTTTTACTTAAGGCCTTCATCAAGCTAACCGTGTTAATAAGTTTCTTCTATAGAGAATGCTTCCTGCGTCCCTCCCGCCTACATCTTCTTCCTCCTTGCTCTCTTCTCCTCTTTCTCCCTTCCTAAAACCTAACTCATATAAAACAAATAAATTAATGAATGAATGGCAAAGGAGGAACAGTTGTACCCTGTGCCTCGCTGGCCCCTCAGGGACCTGGGTGTGCAAACCAGGCCTTTTACTTTCCATAGGCCATCCTACACTTCCCTCAGCTCCGAACTTCCCAAAACATCAGGTGCTTTGAACCTGCCCTGCTTGAATTGACTTCCTTCAATGGTCAACAGTGGTTTGGAAACATAAGCCAAATAAACCCTATCCTCCCCAAGTTAGTTTGGTCATGATGTGAGAAGCCAAACCTATTCCATCTTGGGACTGGCTTAAAAAACAACAACAAAACCCCCAAAATCCTGAGAACTTGGCCTGCAGCTGAACCCAAGCTGCACCCAAGTACCAGGAAGGACCCCATGGCTTGTCATTGGCCCACACCCTGCAGTTGCTTCCTAGCAACACTTAGTCAAAGGTAGGTCATATGTACCTTCAGACCATTTGTCTTGCTTCAGAGCGCCCACCTGCCAGCTTACAATAGTCGTTCTATTAGATGCTTGCCAAGCTGAACACCCCCTCTCTTGCTCCAATTTTCCTACAAAACTCTGTCCCAAAGAGGGTTCAGGGCTGCTTCACCAAACCATCCTATGGGTCCGTGGTAAGTAGGCCCAAACTCCAGTTTGTAATAAAGAGACCCTAATGGGATTACATCAGAGTCAGCTCCTTAGTGGTCTTTTGGGGTTCGTGAACGCTTCTGGACACAACAGGTGTTTCTTCTCAGCTATAATGACTCTAACTAAGACAAGTTGCTACTATGAAGCAGCATATTGTTAGGACAGACCTGACCATGTTTGGAGAGGACTGTGGAAGGACTTTTGAACTTGTGCAAGAAAAGCCATTGGGTATTCAGTGAGCTGTTCTGTAGGAGTGTGAAAGATGAGTGTAAAGTAACTTTTATTCCTCTGGGGTATTTGCCCTCTCTGAAGCTTTACTGTCCCCGTCTGCTAACCTAGGCCTGGGCCTGGAAGCTTCTAGCTTCCATTCAATTTTATGAAGGCCTAGAATGTTTTCAGCCCCTGAGACTTACTGTTGAATAAGCTCACCCTTTCTAGCTCTTTCTGAACTCTGGCTGGCTGATTCAATCCATCTGGTCTAGCTCAAACTCTTCTCTAAGCTGACTGATTCAGACAGGCTTTTGTCAGCTTCTCCTGAATTGTTCTGCTTTGGCAATATGTTCTAATCTTCTGACTCCTTCTCATTCTCTGGCTTGTTCTGTCTTCCTGTGTCTAGCTTGTTCTCTCTCTGCAACCCATCTCTCTATAAATGTCCCTGTAAAACTGCCCCCTCTCTTCTGCACTGCCCACTTCTTGAGCAGATCCTATTCTGTCAAATCTTTCTCTGATTCGTCACTTTGTCTGCCACTCAATTAGACTTCTCTCTCTCTCTCTCTCTCTCTTTCTCTAAAGGATTTATTTATTTATTTCATGTATGTGGATACACTGTAGCTGTCTTCAGACACACCAGAAGAGGGCATCAGATGCCCATTACAGATGGTGGTGAGCTACCATGTGGTTGCTGGGAATTGAACTCAGGACCTATGGAAGAGCAGTCAGTGCTCTTAACCACTGAGCCATCTCTCCAGCCCTAGACATCACGTTCAAGCATGGGTGCTTTCTTCTACAAACTAAATTTACCATCGTTGTTTGGTATTAAAGGTGTGTGCTAAAGGGATCTGTATTCCATCCAGAGAGATGAAGGTTTGTGCTGAGGCCGAGCTTCACCATGACTAGAAAGAGGTTTTTTTCCCAGTAAATAACACAATCTTTGGGGTCACAACGTGACCCAATATACTGCAACAGATGAGAATGTTGAGGGCAGTGCAGAAGTTGGAAGCCTGGATAGAGAAGTTGCAAATGGAAGTTTAAAGACTCCATGGGGCTGTTTTCTATTTTGAATTAAGATTCTGGACCAGCAGAGACTTGGGACTGGGAGGAGGCCCCAGGGAGTCTATGGGGTGACTCTAGCTGAAACTCCTAGCAGGGGGATATGGAACCTGAAGTGGCCACCCCCTGTAGCCAGGCAGGACTCCCACTGGAGGGATAAGGACACCAACCCTCCCACGAAACCTTTGACCTAAAATGTGTGCTGTCTACAAGATGTACAGGGACAAAGATGGAGCAGAGACAGAGGGGATGGCCAACCAATGACTGGCCCAACTCGACACCCATCCCACAGGCAAGAACCAGTCCCTGACTCTATTAAGGATACTCTGCTATGCTTGCACACAGGAGCCTAGCATAACTGTCCTCTGAGAGGCTCTATCCAGCAGCCAGTGGAAAGAGATGCAGAGACCCACAGCTAAATATTAGATGGAGCTCAGGGAGTCTTATGGAAAAGTTAGGGGAAGGATTGAAGGACCTGAAGAGGACAAGAACTCTACAGAAGGACCAACAGACTCAAATGACCTGGACCCTTGGCTGAACTACCAACCAACGAGAGAGCATGGGCTGGACCCAGGCCACATACCTCACGTATGTAGCAGATGTACAGCTTGATCTTCATGTGGGTCATCCAATGACTGCATCAGGGGTTGTGCCTGAATCTGTTGTGTGCCAGTGGATTCTCTCCCTGTAGGTGGGCAGCCTTGTTTGGCCTCAGTGGGGGAAGATGCACACAGTCTGATGTACCAGGATGGGGTGATACCCAGAGTGGACTCCCCTCTCTCAGAGGAGAAGGGGAAGAAGGAATGATGGGAAGAACTGTGTAAGAGGGGACTGAGAGCCGGGTGGTGGTGGCTCATACCTTTAGTCCCAGCACTTGGGAGGCAGAGGCAGGCAGATTTCTGAGTTCGAGGCCAGACTGGTCTACAGAGTGAGTTCCAGGACAGCCAAGGCTAAACAGAGAAACCCTGTCTCGAAAAACCAAAAAAAAAAAGAGGGGACTGGGAGAATGTGGGGGGTTGATATTGGGATGTAAAGTGAATAAATACATAAATTATGAAAAAAAAGACATTGGGAGAAAAAAGATTCTAGGCCAGGCAGTGATGGCGTACACCTTTAATCCCAGCACTGGGGAGGCAGAGGCAGGTGGAGTTTGAGGCCAGCCTGGTCTACAGAGCTAGTTCCAGGACAGCTAAGGCTACACAGAGAAACCCTGTCTCATTCCTTGCGCTCCAACCCCCCCGACCCCCCGCCAAAAAAAAGTCCAGCATCATTTAGGTGAAATCTTCTGGGAAGTGTTTCCTGGGAGCACACAGAGGCTGTGTTTGTTCAAGAGACAACCAAGGTTGTGCCTCATGACAGCAGCTAAGCTTAGTAGTTTAAGAGTCACCCTGGTGGGACCAGTGTTTGAAGGCATAAAGGCAGGTCATGAACAGCTGAAGACTGGCATCACCATCAGTGGTAGTCAAAGGCCCAGGGCTGAAGGGGTCATGCAGAGAAGTTAAGGCCTAGCACCCTGAAGAGAGCCTAGGAGAGGCTAATGGCGGCGAAAGCTCAGCCCAGTTGCCAAATAAATGCCCCTAACATTCTGGAGATGCCAGGACCATGGGATGCTTGCCGAGGACAGCAGCAGTGTGGGGGCAGAGCCAGCTGAAGCCCAGAAGACAAGTGTGTGTGCTGTGAGAAGTGGCCCAGGCACTTTGGAGGACCCCAGAAGACTCTGAGTGGATCCTCACATTGGATATTGAATTATTTACACTTTCAGAGTCTGGTTTTGCATTGTTCAGATTGTGACCGGGCCTGGTTCTTCCCCGTTGTAGTGGTTTGCATAGGAATGGCCCCCATAGACTCAGGTGTCTGCCTGCACACTGCTGTGTCTCCCACTCTGACAGAAATGGGCTGAACTTCTGAAACTGTAAGTCAGCTCCAATTAAATGTTTTTCTTTATAAGAGTTATTATGGTTGTGGTGTCTCTTTATAGCAATGGAAACCCTAAGACACCTACTGAAGTAAAAAAGTAATTTATTTCACTTTTTGTTTTGTTTTGTTTTGTTTTCGAGACAGGGTTTCTCTGTGTAGCTCTGGCTGTCCTGGAACTCATTCTGTAGACCAGGTTGGCCTCGAACTCAGAAATCCACCTGCCTCTGCCTCCCAAGTGCTGGGATTAAAGGCATGCACCGCCACTGCCCAGCTAATTGTTTCAATAATTTAAGGCTGTGGGCTTGACTTTTTAAGTTTGTAACATGCTTATATTGTGATGTCTGTATTAATGTCAAACATGGAGATGAACAAGAAGGGAAAGGTTGTGGCTTAACAGTGATGTGTTTGTGTGTCAAGTTGACACAGGGTCAACTGTGCTGAAGTGCTTGATGTCAACTTGACCCAAGCTAAAGTTCTCTGAAAGAAGGGAAGCTCAAGTAAGGAAAATGCCTCCGTAAATCGGGCTGTAGGCAAGCCTGTAGGGCATTTTCTTAATTAGTAACTGAAGGGGAAGGACCCAGCCCAGAGTAGGTAGAGCCATCCCTGGGGTGATGGTCCTGGGTTCTATAAAAAAGCAAGCCGAGCCGGGCGGTGGTGGCGCACTCCTTTAATCCCAGCACTTGGGAGGCAGAGGCAGGCGGATTTCTGAGTTCGAGGCCAGCCTGGTCTCCAGAGTGAGTTCCAGGACAGCCAGGACTACACAGAGAAACCCTGTCTCCAAAAACCTCTGTATGATAGCACATTCACTGTACTATTGAATCATATGCCAGCCCCTCACTGGGGGATTGTAGGCAGGGACTCTACCACTGAGCCATGCCCTCAGCCCTTCACTGGGGGATTCTAGGCAAACCTCTATCACTGAGGTATACCACAGCCAACTCCACTTGGTTTCAAGTCACACTAAGCCACACCCACACTATTTATTCATTTATCTATTTATTTATTTATTGACTTGGTCTCACTACATGGCCTAGAGCTCTCCTAGAACTCTCTATGTATAGCAGACTGGTCTGAACTTAAAGAAATCTGCCTGGCTTTGCCTACCAAGTGGTACTGTTAAAAGTAGGCCACATTGGCTGGTTCCTTTTGTTTTTTTGTTTTTTGTTTGTTTTATGAGACTGGGTTTCTCTGTGTAGCCCTGGCTGTCCTGGAACTCACTGTGTAGACTAGGCTGGCCTCGAACTCAGAAATCTGCCTGCCTCTGCCTCCTAAGTGCTGGGATTAAAGGGGTGTGCCACCACTACCCGGCTCTGTTTCATTATTTTTGACAGAGGATCTTGGTAGCTCTGCCTGGCCTGGACTTTTAGCCACCTTGCTAGGCTTCCAGCCTGATTCATTTGTCTATTTTTAAAATATTTTTCTCAGCTTTTAATTTCAAATATGACAACATTCATTACTTTGCCGATCAAAAACTTTTGGAGTCTCATAAAAATACACAGAAACTGGCCAAAAAAGTGCAAAGAGAGCTGAGCTGTGCTGATTTTAGCTGCCTTGGCATATCTCACATGCTGGGAATTTATTTGTTCCCAAAGCCACGTGTGTCCTCAGATACACACTCTACCCTACCCTGTGTGCGTTGCAAACCTGTAGGAAGACACATTGCTCCATTTCGGGGGTCTGGGTCCCATCTGACCTGGAAGGTCTTACCGCAGCAGCTGAGAGTTCACCCCACTGCTAGCAGCCTGATGTTTCAGAACTGGCTCTAAAGGGAGGTTCGAGGAATCCAGAGGGAGGGACAAAAGACAAGGCTGGCAAAGTGTAAGGCTGCAAGAGAACGTGTGTGTGTGTGTGTGTGTGTGTGTGTGAATCCTTTCCTGTCATCTTTTCCCAGCTCAGACCCGCACATGGGCAACTAAGGTCAGGGCGTGGAGGAGCTGGAAGGTAAGTCTGGTTTTGTCACGCCTGTGTTTTGGGCTTCCTGTTGGGATGAACTCTGCAGATAGGTTTTTGTGTAGATGAGGCCCACTAGGGAAAGAACAGGATGAGAGCTAGCCTGAAAGGCCACAGCACCCCTCATCCCTTCCCCCAGCCTTCTCTCTTTCGGAGTTTGGGTCTCCCTATGTAGCTCTGACTGGCCAGGAACTTGGTATATTCCAAGCTGCTCTCATATTCACAGATATCCTTCTGTGCTGAGATAAAGGGCGAGTGCCACCACGTCTGTTAGACTCTCGTGATATTTCTAAGCTATCACTGGCGGGATTGGCTGGCAACTGGAGCTGGGTGTGGCAGAAACCGGAGAGTGGGGGGGAGCTGGTGAAAACTTGCAAGGCCTGAAAACTTGCTTGGTAGTGGAGCTGAAGTTCTGTTTGGAGTCGCCAGGGGGCACCCGATGGTCAGAGGACTGCTAACGGGTTTGTTTGTGCTATGAGTGGTATATCAGGCAAGTTTGCCCGAGCTTTGTGGCAATTCTGTCTCTGCCTTGCTTCTCACAGTAGGATTGCTGGAATTAGAGATGTGTGGTTGTTGCATTTGGCTTTGTGTATGGGCTCTGAGGATCGGGTCTTCAGGTTCGCAATGGCAAACACTGCTGGGATTACAGATGTTCTCGGTGCTGAGGCTCGAACCCAGGGCTTCCTGAACACCAGGCAAGCTCGCTAGTATCCAAGCGACACACCAGTCCCTACACTTAGAATTATTTCTTGTTGTTTTCAGACAGGATCTCACCCTGTAACCTTGGCTAGCCTTGATAGAGACCTACCTGCCTCTGCCTCTCGAGTGATGGGATTGCAGTTGTAGGTCACCACAGTCAAATTTATTGATGTTTATTTGCCTGTTTGTTTTTGGTTGTGAGCCTAGCCTTTAACGGCTGAGCCATCTCTCCAGCCCGCCTGTTTGTTTTTGAGACAGGGTTTCTTTGTGTAGCCTTGGCTGTCCTGGACCTGGCTTTGTAAACGAGGTTGCCCTCGAATCTGTTTGCCTCTGCCTTCAGAGTGCTGGAATTACATGTGTGTGCTGCCGCCACTGCCCAACAAATTTATTAATTTTAATGTATCATGGTTGTTTTGCCTGAATGTGTATGTCTGTAAATAATTTGCATGTCTGGTGGCCTCAGTGGCCAGAAGAGGGTGTCAAATCATCTGTAATTGGAGTTACAAATTTTGTGAGCCACCAGGTGGGTGCTAAGAATCCAACCTGGGTCCTCTAGAAGAGCAGCCAGTTTTCTGAACCGCTGAACCACGTCTCCAGATCCAAGGATTATTTTTATTATTTGTATTTATGTATTAAATTTTGCCATATGTGCAATGCCTTTGGAGGCCAGAAGAGGGTATGAGTTCCTCTGTAGTTGAAGTGAGGTCACAACATGGGTGCTGGGAACCTAACTCAGAACCTCTGGAAAAACAGCAAGTACTTTTTTTTTTTTTTTTTTTTTTTTGACCTCTAAGCCATCTTTCCAGCCCTTACTAGCTATTTGTTTCTTGTGTGTGGAGGTCAGACAGAGTCCACTCTCATCTACTATGTAGGTCCTATGGATTGAATTCAGGTTATCAGGCTAGCCTTCTCTGTTGCAATTTTAAAAATTGCAACATATTAATTTTATTAAATATTTTATATATTTATATATTATTTATATAAATTTATATATTATTTATAACATATATTTATATATTATTAAATTTTATATATTTTGTCTGCATTTAAGTGTTGGGGCTTGGTGCTCATGGAGGCCGGAAGAAGGCAACGGATCCCCTGGAATTGGAATCACAGATGGTTGTGTTACTTATTTGGGTGCTGGGAATCAAACCCAGGTCCTTCACAAGAACAGCCTTCCAGCCTCATGTTGCTTTTTTCCCACTCTCGTGACAAGGTCTTGTATAACTTAAGCTGGTCTTAAACTTAGGCTCCCCAGTGTCAAGATTACAGATGTCTGGCACCCCACACCTGGTCTGAGTTAAGTTTCTTAGTTTATAAAGCTCAGTGGGGCTTGTTTCCGGACTTCCCATAACAGTGGCAGAATAAGTGAATGGACTTGGTAGGAGATGAGGTTGGTGGATGAATTGGCCAACTGAGAATGACATAGCCATTCCACTCCTTCTCAGATGCCACGTGAGACACTTTGATTCTAGGGCCCAGTTTTCAGAACAAGTCTCCTCCTAGCCACCCTCCCACCCACCAACCCCAGGGTGCTTTCTTTAGAAAGTTCCCAGCCTCAACTTTTGTATTCCTGCATGCAGCATGGCAGGACAATGCTCTGCTGACCCCTGGTGGCCACATGGAAAAAGGCAGTGCATTATCTTTCCGCAGGTGTTGCTTTGATGCCAATCCTGGCATGTCCAGCACTGGTTCTCACAGGTGCACGAAACATCCAACTGTTGTCTGGACTGCTAAGATGTGCAAAACCCCACTTCTCCTTCCCACGTTCACATTCCTGCAGTGTGCCAATCCAACCGACTCTCAGCTCAGCACCCAGGCTGGGATTCACTCAAATCTTTTCTGGCTTGGACTGATTTCTCTCTCTCTCTCTCTCTCTCTCTCTCTCTCTCTCTCTCTCTCTCTCTCTCTCTCTCTCTCTCTCTCTCTCTCTCTCTCTCACACACACACACACACACACACACATTTTAGTGATTTTGAGATGAGGTTTCAAAGTGTTCCTTAAACTCATAATCCCCCCGCCTCAGCTTTTTAAGAATGTGTGCTCGTTTTATGTGCATTTGTGTTTTGCCTGCATGTATGCTTCTGTGTGAGGGTATCAGATCTTGAGTTACAGTTTTGAGCTGCCATGTGTGGGTGCTGGGAACTGGGCCTGCCTGGATCCTCTGGGAGAACAGTCAGTGCTCTTAACTCCCGAGCCATCTCTCCGTCCTGCACCCCTCTCCCCCTCAGGTTTTGACTGTGGGGACTATAGGCATGAACTTCTACCCTTGGCTTATCATTTTGCCCCCTTTTGCCCTGAGGAACCCATAGCCTTCTGCCTGGGTTTGCTAGGCAACCTCTACCACTGACCCACACCCACCTCCTTTTACTTTTTTGTGATGCGGCAAGTCTTGCTAAGCGTTTCATTCCTCTGTGGCCCAAGCAGGCCTGAAGAGGGCAATTCTCCTGCCTTAGCCTGAGTAACTACTATGATTGCACTGTAACACCAGATTTGGCTGCTTTTCATAGATTTGTTTTAATATTAGGTATATGTACATATAAGCACAGGGGCTGATGGAGGACAGGAGAGTTAGCCTGTGTAGGTGCTGGTAACTGAACTCAGACCCTCTGCAAGAGGAGCATATGCTGTTAACTGAGTCACTTCCTCAGGGAGACCTTAAAAGAGCGACCCACTGGTCACAGCACACACACAGCTACACCTATAACTGACATGACAGCATCTCTGACCATTCCACTGAGGACTGGGCTCTGGGCAGGCAGAGCTGTGCCTGTGCTCCCTGGGGCCTGCCATAGAACACATGCTCTGGGATTCTGAATGAGTGGAGACAATCTAATGCCAAGTCAGGTATGCTTAGAGAAGTTTCCTAGGCAGGGGTTGGGGTTGGGTAGCCTATCTGAAATCCTATTACCAGGGAAGTTGGAGGCAGAAGTTCAAGGCTAGCCTCAGCTACATATTGGGGGCTCTACCAGACTAAACAATAAAAAACAAAAGGACAACTGTGGAGGTCCAAGGGATCAAGTCCTCCGGACTTGGTGGTAAGTGCTTTTACCCAACGTGCCATGCACCAGCCTAGAATCAGGTGATGACATTCTGGCTGGGCATAGGAGAGCCACAGATGTGCCCAACAAGAACTCTAGACTCAGGTGATAGCTTACACTTGTAATCTCAGCACTTAGGAGGCTGATTCAGGAGGATTGCACTGAGTATACAAAAAGTCTGGGCTCCATATTAATACCATCTTGGGGTGGAGATGGCTTAGTGGCTAAAGGTGCATGCTGTTTATAGAGGGCCAGACTCCCCTTCCCAGCTCACAACTAGTAACCCTGTTCCAGGAGATCCTATGCCCTCTGCTGGCTTCCACAGGCACTGCATTTACCCACGAAAACACTCATGAAAAAACCTTTCATACTACTATGTTTCAAAAAAACTAAACTTAAAAAAAAAAAAAACCTGAAAATAGGGGATGGAGAGATGGCTCAAAGGTTAAGAGCTTGCTGCTTTTTAGAAGACCCAAGTTCAGTTTATTGGGTGGCTCACAACTGCCTTTAACTCACACGTAGGTAGCCCGGAATTGATGATGCACACCTTTAATACCAGCACTCACGGGACAGAGGTAGGCAATGTCTAAGTTCAAGGCCAGCCTGGTCTATAGAGTGAGTTCCAGGACAGCCAGGGCTACATGGAGAAACCTTCTGAAGCACTCACTTAGGAGGAGGTAGTAGACTTGTTAGTTTGAGGTTGCCTGGAGGTTTTTTCCATTAATTTGGTGGTGCTGTGATAAGACATCTTGTATGAAGAACTAAGCCCCTGCCCATAGGGAAAGGTCAAGGGAGGTCAGGTTAAACGTGCATGTGGAGATCTATAAGAATCCCAGAAGGCCCGAGTTACAGCATTCTAGAACACTAGAATGGAGGCAGAGGGATCCACAGGTTGGTAAGAACACTTGCTACCTACCATCTGGGATCTGGATGGTAGGAAGGATGATGAGCCTTGTGCCCCTACTCATAACCACTCAAACGTCCTCACACAATGTTTAAAACCAACTGCCTCAGTACACCTGGTCCTAGGAGTATAGGTGTGCACCATATGTAGTTATTCTTTCAATATTTTCAGGGGTGGTGGAACTGTGTTTGGTAGTGGCGTCTTTAGGAGGCTAGCCTTCTCACTTCTTAGGATGTTCCCAAAGCTTTTGGCCACCTACAGTTCTCCGGTTTCTGTCCTGTGGAACACCGCTGTAGAGGATGAGGGAGGGCCCACTTGGCCCCAGGCTGCTTAGGAGATTGCAGCCCTTCATTTCTCTCAGGCCTGTTTTTATTTATGTCTTTTACAAGATTGGTTTATTAACTATGATACATATCACATAAGGCCTTTTCTTTTCTTTTTTTTTTTTTACACCATTCCCATTGAGACAAGTACAATACTTTGTAGCAAATACATGATCTTAAAAAACGAAACCAAACAAAAACACCTCCATCAGAGATGCCTTGGCTGCCAGGATGGCTGCCCATGCACTAAACAGGCTGGAGCCTCAGAAACCCATTTGTTTTTTTTTTTTTTAAAAAAAAAAAAAAAAAAAGCCTGGAAATGAAGTAGACATTCCTAACAGCAACTCGAGAGGTCCTAGTTTGAGCCCCCATGATACAGGAAATCATCGTTACACTTGCTTTACAGACAGGTTTCCACTTTTGCTGCAAAACAGAAGTTTGGGCACATGGTCAGACTACTACTAACACACTTCAATACCATTAATGTTTCTCTTTGTTCTCAGGAAACTCAACACATATAAAGATCATTTAACATGTGAAAATACAAGTACCAGAAAAATAAGCCGACAGCAGCACTATTCCAAATTTTCAAACAAGTTTTATTCCCATACAATCCCGAGACTTTTCCTTTGCTTAAAATGTACACAGGGAACATGATTCTTTAATGTGAACAATAACTTATGTCCTGGCTCCACTACTTGGGTGGCTTCATGGTTGGGTAATAGTGCCTCTAGCCTTCACCTCTGCAGTGTCCCTGGCTGCTGCAGGCCTAGACTGACCCAGTTCACCCCCGTGCCCTCCCCATGCACACTGGTAATGGATGTGGAATGGAGAACCACCTTCTTTAACCTGCCATCTGTAGATGACTTTGGGAGATGAGTATCATAGTTGGCTCACTGTTAAGTCTGTGGGTCTGGGGGCAGAGCTCAAGGTACCCTGTAGGGTCCTCACTTAGGGGATGCAGGTCTTCAGGGAGTCTTCCCACTAGCCAGGGGTACAGAGCACAGGAGGGCTCACCCACCCCTCTGGCCTACAGGTTGCTCTTATGTCACCCCATGCAGTAGGAGGAGATCGTATGAAGGTTCTAAGAAGTCGGCTACTGTGGCTGCCTGCCTTGGCTGGGGAAAATGGAGAGGACGGGGCAACACAGAGCTCCAGACATTTCTATCTCCCTTAAAAGGTAGAGATGAGAAGCTGGAACAGTGCAGATGGAACACATACTACCCAACAAGAGACACAAAACCCAGCCCTGCGTGCTGTGATGTTGGGTGGTGACAGGCTCTGGTCACCTCCAGAGCTACTTTCTGGTAGGGCAGCAGCTGACCTGGCCACCCACTCAAGCCTGAGTGCCCTGACTTCTGTAGTTCCCCAGGTTGCCTTGTCATGAGTGGGAAGGTCACTCAAGAGTCTCTGAAGCAGAAGTGAGGTGCACCAGTCTGGTGTCCACAAAGTGAGGTCCAAGCAGGGCTCTACTAGCCATGTGCCTGCCTCTGTCTGCCACCCACTGCCGACAAAACAGGCACAGGCAGCAGCCTCATAGATGGGTGGCCTGGTTCATAACTGTTCACAGCAGGATGGCTCCACTTCTATCTCTGCAAAGGCCCAACATGGAAACTACTGTATGGAAGCCATTTCAAATAGCTGAGGCTTGGGGCATGAAGTCAAGGAAGGGGACTGCCTGCAACCTTAGTGGACACCACACACATTATGTTCCTACTGACTCCAGGCCCACAACATCCAACACAGAACCCCAGGAAGGAAAGCATTTACGTATAACACATTTGTACCTTGGGTTTGGTTTTGTCTTGGAGATTACTTTGCAGGGGGCAGCCTTAGTGTTTGCAAGCACCTTATGTTGCCAAGTATTAGAGATAGGGAGACAGCCAGGACCCTGGGCCAGGGGCCAGCCATCCTCCTCTTGTTCTACAGAGGTAAAGGCAGGGTGGCAGTCCACCTGAGGCCCTTGGGAACACTCCCACGTGTTATTTCTAAAGTGCAATGGTGCAACCCATGCCCCTCCTATGCTCAGGGTACCTTAGTGTCAGATTTCATGGCCCAGTGCTTAGATTAAAGTGGGGGGGGGGCAAAGGCAGGAACTGACAAGGGCTGCTACATCAGGAGCAGAGTATGGGGAGGCTGCCGGGTCAGTGATGACAAGCCAGGCATAGTGCCTTTGCTTGAGAACAGGTCCCTCCATCCCATAACCAGATGATCATTTCTGGAAGGTGCCATACTGCTCATGTCCCAGACACCCTTTCTGGTTGCATCTACAACATGGAATGAAATGACCCACTTCAACACCAAACATGCCAACCTGGGTGCTGTGTGCACCTGTAGTGTTTCTATAGTAGTGTATGTAGTGTGTTGGTTGGCAGCAGGGTAAGGGCCATGCGAACAATCCTTCCAAGGGCTGTTTTCTCAGGGGGTGAGGGGAGGGGGCTGTGGTTGTAGTTACTGCCCAGGTGTCCTTGCTTTGCTGTCACACATAGACAAAGGGACTTTTTACCCAGTAGCCACCTAGCAGGTGGGAGTGGACACTTGAGGTCTTTTTTCTTCCCGTGGTTTCTGTCTTTCTGTGGAGGAGTCCATCTTTCTTCCAGTGTTCCTTTGCTGCAGGGAATGGATCAGAAGCCAGGGAAGGGGTTGGAGGAAAGCCACACACTGGGTCTAGGCACAAAGCTCTCCTCTTGCTGTGCTGTTGGGCCATGCCAGTGCCCCAGTGTGTCCTATGGGGTAGCAGAGCCATAGCTCACATGTTCCCCAGAACCCCGCTGCAGGTGTGTAGTTATGGACAACGAGAGAGGACAAACTGGGAAATGTCCTCTTTAGAGGGGCCAGCCCTGCTGGGGTTACCTCTGCCCCTGGCAGAGGCTGGGGTGAGATCCCGATGGTGGGGCCTGACACTGGTGCAGGCAGACAGGTTGGGCCAAGGGGTCCAAGGAGCAGTAAGGGTGATGGGGCCGCTATCTGGTCAGTTCAGTCCTCAGATTGGCCCAGACCAAGGCGAGGCCTCACAGCTTGCCACAGCCATAGCCAGGGCAGGTGAAGAGCAAGGTGCTCAGCTGCCCAGTTGTGATGGACACCGGCTAGTGCCACTACTGAAGTCTTAAAAAGGCGCTTGGCTGTGACTTCCACCCCAGGGGACATGATTTTGTTCAAGGCCAAATGCCACCCTGTCAAGAAGACAACTGGTTTTCCTGCTTCCTGGGCTGTGGTGGCTCAGAGTGTGTGTTCGGCTTGGAGCTGAGAGGAGAGCAATGGCTGCATTGGGGACTGAGGGGTTGGAGGAGGTGACTGAGGAGGTGATGGCTGACTGATAGCAGGTGTAGAGGTGAGGAAGGGGACAGTGGGAGCCATGGCTGAAGGGGAGCCAGGCGCAGCCCCTGGCGGCTCGCTGATGGGCCGGTTGTAGAAGAAGAAGGGGCACTGCTGGATGAAGAGCTCGATGATGGTCTGGTAGGAGCGCGTGGCTGTGAGGGCGTCCATGCTGCTGAAGTCAGGCCGCATCAGTGTGGGCCAGAAGCAGATGGACAGGTTCTCACTGGTCATAAGATTCACCTTGTTGTTGTGGCTGACTCTGCAGATGACAGCAAAGTCAGGTGAGATCTACACAGGGCCTCAGGGGTATCCTCCCTGCCTGCCCAGCTTCAGCCTGAACCTGTCACCAGCTTCAAGGACCTGCAGGGTTCAGGCCATCAACCAAATTGGTGATGATTCTTGGAATGGGCAGGAAATTAGTGTATGGCTCCAAAAACTACCCCTCTGCCAACAGGTCCACCATGTGTGGCCAAAAATGGGTGCTGGTTAAATGCTTTGCTCACAGGACAAGGCACCCCTCCTGGTATGTGATCTGTCTCACCCGAGCACTGAGACATGGATAAGGAGCAGCTGTGAGAAGCTCTTGGCATTTTTGGTTCTGTAAAGCTTCTGAAGGCACGAGCACCTGCCAGAGAAACTACCCCGCTACCCCCTACAGGCATGGAGCCAGAGCCAGAATGGGGAGTAAGGATGACAAGGGCCTAGCTATGCTACAAGAGGGCAGGTCCTCCTGGCCTTCTCCCTCAGTTAACTAACCCAACATGATGCTTACACAAGAGGAAAAACAACCAGCAGCCCCTAAACCTACTTGTTCAGGTGGGAGATGACATATTTGAAGACTTCATGGTTTTCCTTTGGGAATTTCTTCAGCACTTCCTTCAGAGCATGCAACTTCTGTTCCCTGTCGTTGATTTCTGAAAGAGAAAAATGAAAGGCTTTCAGGGCTGAGTTTGGTGGGTGTTTTGAGGACACCAGGTGGATACAGAGCAGTTGGTAGGACAGGTGGCTGGCAGCCAGCCCAGGTGTGCTCTGACAATCCTCTGGGAGGGCAGTGCCATTCTACTCTCATGCCCACAGCCTGCACCCATGGCTGCACACCTGGACTGGGGTCCATACCACATCTATGTCCCAGGCCCCTGCTGAAGGGCAGTACTGTGTGCCTGGGCTTCCTGCCTCCCCCCAACCAAGACGAACCATCCACAGACTCTACCATAAAGAAGACCATTCTTTGCTCATTGGTTGCCCCTGGAGACAGGCACCCCGATGCAGAAAGACTGCTTGCTTCCTGGCCAGACGGAGGGTGCTGCCACCCACCCACACTGACAGACCATAGACGGAGGGTGCTGCC
>NW_022196904.1:14166193-14211210 GCF_008632895.1 Mastomys coucha
CCCACACTGACAGACCATAGACGGAGGGTGCTGCCACCCACCCACACTGACAGACCATGGAAGGAGGGGGTCTGCCACAAGACCAGGGCTCTGTCCTTCCCTGCACATGTTCTGTCGGAGGGGCTGATACAGTGGGCGATTCTTATGCAGCTCAAAGGACCACATGCCCTGTTCTCACTGCCGCCTACTGTGCCCACTGAGAGTTCTAATGTGCCGTGACAGGAAGCATGTCATCCACGCCATGCCAGGTCAGTCATCTTCACACTCTGCCCCATTTTGAGTACGGGAAAGAAGAAATCATACACAATGGCCATGGAGCAGGGGATTTGAACTAACCACCCGCAGAACTAAAGTTGAGTTTGGCTTATTCTGGCAGGAGGCAAAAAAATAGTTCCGATTCCAAATCGAGCAACATCTGTCAACTCTGACTCCTCTGCACATGGAAAAGCACCTTTGTGGCCCTGCTCTGTGGTCTACAGCGTGCTAGTGGAACGGCCCACTGCTCTGTGGGTCTACAGCGTGCTAGTGGAATGGCCCACGGGCAAAAGCACTATCTGTCAGGTCTGCTTGACAACCTAAGCTTGATACTTGGAACTTACAGGGTACAAAAAACTTAAGTTGTCCACTAGCCTCCACATGTGTGCACATGCCTACAGGCACCGCCCCCCCCCCCCCAAAAAAAACAAAAAAACAAAACGAAAACCAAACTACAAAAGCTTTTGTTGGTTTTGGACACAGCCTCATTGGACCATGCTAAAACTATCATGTCCTCTTGCCTCAGACCCTCTGGAGATTCAGATACTCAGCACATCATGCCTCCTAGGCCAAGGCCACATTGGGCATGGTGGTATCCCAGCCCTGGGAAAGCTGAAGTAGGAGGACTATGAATTTGAGGTCAGTCTAGGCTACAGAGTAAGACTCAGAAAACAAAACACAACAATAAAAATGAATAAAAATAGGGAAAGGAAGCCTACATCGCTAACCCAGAAGCTATCTCCAACTGATAAGTGCTCACAAATAAAAAAATCAGTTTTCTCTGCTGGAGTCTAACAGTATACAAAGCATTCTTCAGGCAGGCCAAATGCCCAGCAGTAGATGGCCAACACAAAATGAACTCAATGACATTTTTTGAGGGCCGTCTCACCATGCTTGGTCAGCCCCAACCCCAACAGGTCCTTTTGCATACATATCACGGCTTCCCACTCCGTGTCTCTGGGGATTTCAGTGCATATGAATGTCTGTCTTTGCGTCTGTTGCTGAGCTTGTTCTTTCACTCTTTTCCTCTGTTAGCTTGTTTGTTTTATACTATTCTGGCTTGTTTCTATTTTATCTTATTATTTTTTTAGATGCCTGTTTGCTTCCTAAATGAAAAAAAAAAAGAAAAAAGAAAAAAGAAAAATAAGAAAGAGTATAGTGGGAAGAATCTGGGAAGAGATACTATAATTAAAATAGACTGTATTAAAAACAAAATCTGTTTTAGGCTGGGTCTGGTGGTAGATGCCAAAACTTAGGAAACAGAGGCAGGGGGAATCTCTGTGAGTTTGAGGGCAACCTGGTATACGTGGTGAGTTCCAGGGTAGTCTGAGCTATATAGTGAGACCCTATCACAAAACAAAACAAACTGTCTTCAATAAATAAGAAAAAAGAAAAAGAAAAGGTCAGACTACGGCTTCCTAGTTGGGAACCTCCACAGTAGAGGACATGCTAGGAGGCCACAATTGGGTGAGTCACTGAGGCACGCTGTATAAACTGGCCACAGTTTAGAGCCCAAAGCTGAGTCAGGTGATCAGGGGAACAATCCTGTCTGCAGCACCCTGAAGCTGTGAACCTGGACAATGGAAGTTGTCTGCCTGTCAAAAGATGATTGCAGCCACAGGAACTGAGGTGTCAACTAGTCCAGCTTCAGTTTCTAATCAGAGTCATTTCAATGGTTCAGCCTCCATGGCTGACCTGTAGCCCAGAATCTTAAAATAGTTCGCTGTTGTGTTTTAATAAGAAGTCTATTTAGCAGAAGGAAGCCACAGGAGGGAAGATGGGCGACTGATTATACAAGCACACACAAGAATCAAGAGCATGGCTCCCTTTCACTTACTAGAGCAAGTGAAGCCCTTTCAGATACAAGCATGCACAGGTCCCCAGAGGTCCTATGACTCCTATGAACATGGCCTCGTTTCTTTTCATCTAGCATCTGTGTGGCAGCATGTTTATCACTCGGCAGCAGACCTGGCCTTCCCACCCGAGGCACAGCAGTGATGGGGTTTCTTCCCCAAGGTGGTGCTGCAGCTGTTCTGATACTGAGTCAAGCAAGCCCTTCCGAGGGAAAGCTCACACTCCTCCTGTGGTCTCTCGGGTCAGAAGCCTAACAAAGATCTAGATGGTTCCTTTCCTGTACTCCCTCCCTCCCCCTTCCAACCTATTTGATTCCCTGCCAGGTTCCTGTGCTCATGAGCACTGAGGAGCACCAAGTGTTTGGTGGAAGGACTACCAGGAGAGCTACAGGATCTTCCTTGCAAAGTCTGGTCCTAGGCCTGTGACACTAAGGCAAGGCTGATTCCTCTATTTAATATGCTGGGGATGGAACCTAGGATCTTCACATACTAGGCACACAGTAACTAGTAAGTCAGACCCTACTCCATCATTGCCTTTTTTCACTTTGCTGTGATCTCCTCAGTCATGGACTACTGACTATATTTACAGTACGTAATATGAAATTCCTCTTGGGGAGGAGGCTCATATCTAACCATATCCAATCAGGAAGAAGTTTGTTTGAACCATAACTGTTATGCCACCATTGTACCAATAGACACACCTTGCCAGGTATTGTAATATGCAGGGTCGAGCTCTGGGTAAGACTATTAATGTCTTTTCTCCCACAGCAGCCCACATAACACCTTCTGGCAATATGTAGGTTAGCCAACAGTAAGTTTTCTGCTCCGTTGAGGTTGAAATCTGTGTCCTGCATACAAAAGTCAGTGGTGTCTTCAGCAAAAGGATCTTCTCATCAAACTATGGTGGGCAACCAAGCATCATCGTAATACCGTATATTGTTTTGGGTGTCTTTCTGACCAACACTGGAGAGAAGTATACCATTCCTGATACTGCGATTTCATTTGGAATCCTCTGTCTTCTAGGAGACAGAAGGTTCATATATCTGCACTGTTACAGTGCCCTGGGGAACACTTTCTAGCTGCTCTCTCTATTCAATCCTTAGCAGGCATACAGGCAGAAAGTGGGGCGGTCTGCTCTCTGCTCCAGATCCCCTGCCATATCTTAGAGCCTGTGAAAGGAATGGAGTGGGATTGTGGGCAGGTACCAGGGGTCAGAAGAACCAAGGTGCTGTCTACATAGACACACTGTAGCTGGTAACATCCTCAAGAAGCCCTAAGGAAGAGAAGGTCATAACTACCAGGGACCTTATGGGCATCCTCAGAGTATACACAAACCAGGGCTCTAAAAGCTACAAAGAGCCATATAGTATATACACCTGAAATGCCAGCACCAGAGAAGCAGGGGCGGGGAGATCAATCCAGAATTTGAGGGCAGCTTGTACTATAGAGTGAGAGCTTGTACTATAGAGCTTGTACTATCTTGTCTCAAAAAATCAAAAACAAAAACCCACACTAAAAATAAAATAAACAAAAAAGGTACAAGAACTGGCCCTGGCCATAAACCTTGTGGCAAGGACCCTGATCCCACTATCCCCACCCTGATTACTTACTGCCACCTGAGTTCCAAGCTGGGAACTATGCATATTTATAGTAATGGAATAGGAGAGCTGGACAGAGGCTTGAGAAATGTGGGCAGGCCCAGGTGGAACCTGGTCTTCCATGTGGCAAACAAGATTATGGCTAAGGCCAGGCTGGGAGTATCCTTCGTTTAGCCCAAAAGTTGGAAAATTCAGACTATTCTGGAGGCATGGTCGTGCAGCAAGCGGGATAGTGTCTCTTCAGCAGACTGCAGTTGGAAACATATATGGTCTGTCATGGCCATGTCTCTGTTCATACAGGGCATAACACATGTACTTGTAGTGAGGGGCACAGGATCCCTGAACAGCTGTCTGGATAGACAGGAGAATGCAACATCCTGAGGTAGTTGAGAACAGGAGCCCACAAGAGAGTGAGGGCCATGCATCCCACAATCTGGCTGTCAGTCATATAGTATCTGTAGCCTAAGCATAGAGGCTGTAAGACAGCTTGTTGGGACCAGATAGATTGGAGGGACTCTGGACAAGGAAGGGATTGGTTGTGCTGGTGGTGGAGAACCGGAAAGAAAAAGGTCATGTAGCTGGAAACAGGTCCTGTTGGGATGAGGTGCCAGGGAAGAGAGGGTAACACAAGCTCCCACTGCTGCCTAAGACTCTAGCCCCTGCCTGAAGCCACAGCTCAGGAACACTCCTCCTCACTACTCCTGCCTTTCCCCCACCACGGAGCTTTGCCCACTTGCAGCTCAGCTTGCTGAGTCTGTCTACAGAGAGCATTGGCTTCCACCCAGGAAAGGCAGGAATTCAAGTTCCAGCTTGCTAAGTTTCCAGCCGTGTGACCTGGGCCTTCAGCCAAGTCGTGTCACTCTCAGAGCCTTGGGCTCCTCTGTACCATGGAAAGACAATCTTCTATCTCACTTGTGACTAAGAACATGCATCAATGATCCAGCAGTGCCTGCTGCATACAGCAAGCAACAATCTGCAAGCTCTGGTGGTGCCCGAGTCCCCATGTCACCTTGACTAAGCTGGGAAGACAACTGGTAAATAAGCACACAGATTCCACTTAGTGAGCACTGCTTAGTAGTGTTCAATACCGTGAAATTCTGATGCATACACAACAATCAGACAGTGACCTTGATATCTGCTGTGATGGAATGTGAAACCGAATGCAAACCTGAACACACACAACTCTGAGACAATAAGTGAAAAGAGCTGGTCAAGATGCTGTTGCCATGGAAACCTGTGCTACTTTCGGACACAGCACTCTTCCCTTGACACAACTTTTTCACTGCTGAGCATCTGACTCAGTTAAGCCTACCTTGATCCATAGAGCCCTGTCCTCCATTTGCTACTTCTGCTGTTAGGTACCATGTCAGTGAGATACCCTCGACCCTATTCACTTCTGTCAGACAGTCAAGAAAGGACAGCCCAGGGAAGAAGGCAGTCCAGATGACTAGTGGGGGGGTCCAAAAAGTATGCCATGAAGAGGAAGTTATGAGACTCTAACTTTCCCAGGCTGCTGTAGAGTTCCTTCTGAGCTGTGGAAACCTACAGAGTAGGTGTCGGAAGCGACTGGAGGAAGGGAAGTGGTTCCTCTGTGATGGTTTGTATATGCTTTGTCCAGGGAGTGGCACTATTAGGCGGTGTGGCCTTGTTGGAGTAGGTGTGTCACCATGGGCATAGGCTTTAAGACCCTCATCCTAGCTGCCCGGAATCCAGTCTTCTCCTAGTAGCCTCCAGATGGAGATGTAGAACTCTCAGTTCTGCCTGCACCATGCCTGCCTGGACACTGCTATACTCCTGCCTTGATGACAACGGACTGAACCTCTGAACTTGTAAGCCAGCCCTAATTAAATGCTGTCCTTATAAGAGTATCTGTTCACAGCAGTAAAATCCTAACTGAGACAGAAGTTGGTACCAGGAGCAGACCTGACCATGTTTTGGGGAAGATTGTGAAGGACTTTGGAACTTTGGGCTAGAAAAGCCACCGAGTGTTGAGAGCTCAGTGGGAAGTTCTTTAGGAACTTGGAAGGTAAGAATGTTGAGAGTAGTGCAGAAGATGGAGGCCTGGCTCGTGAAGTTTCAGAGGGAAGATTAAAGACTCTAACAGGGTCATTTGCTATTTTGAATTAAGATTCTGTGGTTCAGGTCAGCTGTGATTAACAAGAGACCAGAACTACTGAAGTGAAACCTTTACATTACTGGGACAATCAATGCTGGTTAGCTGGAGCTAAGAAATTAACAGTGATTAAGAAGGGAGCAGGATAATTGAGGTGAAATCCTTTGGGAAGTGTTTCCTGAGAGAGTCAGCATACAGAAACTATGTTCTAGAGGTGACCACAGTTGTACCTCATGTTGGCAGCCAGACTTGGTAATGTGTAATAGTCATCCAGGTTTTGAAGACATGAAGGGATGGAGAACAACTGAGGCTTGGTACTGCGAGAGGTCAGGAGAGGCCATTAGTGAAGGTGCAACCTCGGTGGCAGGACTGAATGGGTCATGCAGAGAAGTTAAGGCTTGGCACCATGAAGAGAGAGCCTATGAGCCAATTGGTGAAAGTGCAGGCCAATTGCAGCAAGGGACCCCAGCAGTTTTTGCAGATGCCAGTACCATGAAATGACCACCAATAAATTCTGCTGCAGCAGCAGAGTGGAGCTAGGCAGATCCTAGAAGATAAGCTGTGTGCTGCAGAGGCCAGAGCTTGAGAAGTGACCTAACCCCTTCCGGGGAGTCCAAAAGATTGTGAGTGGATCCCAGACCTTGGCAGTTGAGTATGATTTTGCTTTGATTTGACTGTGCCCTGATTTTTCCCTCTTAAAGTAAGAACATATTGGTTTATTTTTATTTTACTGGCACCCATAATTGAAAGATCTTGAATGTTAATAGAATCTGAATTTTAAAAGAGTGGATATTTTAAAGGGAATGAAATTTTAATGTGTTAGCGTTTGTAAAGACTGGGGGACTTTTAAAGTTGTCTTGAATATGAGATCTTGGGGATGAATAAGAAAAATTATTCATAAGAAAAAGGCTGAATAAGGTTGTGGTTTAATAGTGATGTTTGTGTGTCAAGCTGATAGGGGGTCAGTTGTACTGGCTGGTTTTGTGTGTCAACCTGACACAAGCTGGTCATCAGAGAAAGGAGCCTCACTTGAGGAAATACATCCAGGAGATCCAGTTGTAAGACAGTTTGTCAATTAGTGATCAATGGGGGAGGGTCAAGCTTATTGCAGGTGGAGCCATCCCTGACTTGGTCCTGAGTTCTATAAGAAATCCGGCTGAGCAAGCCATGAGGACCAAGACAGTAAGCAGCACTCTCCATGGCCTCTGCATCAGCTCCTGCTCCAGGTTCCATCTGGCAGTTTCTGACCTGACTCCCTTGGTGATGGACAGCGGTGTGGAAGTGTGAGCAGAATGAACCCTTTCCTCCCCAGCTTGCTTCTTGGTCGTGGTGTTTGTGCTGCAGCACTAGAAACCCTGAGATAGCCTTCTATCAACAACACCCTCTTCTTCCCCTCCCTAAACAAAAAGGTGTCATGTCAGCTGTTCCAAGAAACAATGGCATTCTGTTGGGTGCCAGCATTCAACATGCCTCTAGATGGCGCCAGGTCAAGGCAAAGCAAACGTGGTGAGAGCTGGGTCTCCAGCAGCTGAGTGCTAACCAAAGCAAGGCCTCCTGAACCTCCTTCTGACTTCCCTTGGAGAGACAGCATGAGTCTAAGACGATCCCCACATAAGTGCTGCCTCCCAGCCTTGGTAGGTGGGCAAAAAGGAGAGGCTAGCAAATGTGAATACAACCTGAGCCCTGCACCCTCCACAGCTGGGGTGGCTTCATTAGAGGAGCAGGGACTCAGGACTGGAAGCTACTTGACTTCTAACTTCAACACAGCCTTGAGGGTAAAGCTTGAGTTAGGCAGTGATGAGTTATCCCAGGACCATACCTCTTTTCTCGTCTGACCTCTTTCTTGATGCTTGGAAAGGGAACTCTTTCTTTTCTTTTTGAGACAGGATTATACTATGCAGTTCTGGCTGTCCTGGAACTCATTAGATAGATCAGGCTGTCCGAAAACCCCTCCAGTAGCTGTAGAGGAACTGCTGTTTCTGGGTTTCCCCCCTTTTCCCCTGCAAGAGCCAAGGCTTCCTTTGGCAAAAATAATAGAATAAGTGCTCTATGGTGGGGAGCCTCAAGAGGTCAGGTCCTTCAAGGCACATGACATTCTCCTAAGGCCAGACAATCGTAAAACTCCTACACAATGGTCACCCTACAGCAGTGGGTTTCAATCTTCCTAATGCTGTGACCCTTTAATACGGATCCTCATACTGTAATGACTCCCAATCATAAAATTATTTTCATTGCTACTTCATAACTGTAACTTTGTCACTGTTATAAATTTTAATGTAAATATCTGATATGTAGGATATTTGATATGTGACTCCTGTGAAAGGGGTTACCATCCACAGGTTGAGAATTGCTGCCCTAGAGACTGTCACTAAAACTAGAGGTTCTAAGTCAGACATGGTGGCACATGCCATAATGCCAACCCAGGGGAGTGAGAGGATGAAAAGATAAGTAAGAGGTTTGAGGGCACCCTGGGATATCTAAGACACTACCTCAAATAAACAATAAAAAAATCCCAGAGTGCTTATGTGCTTGTGATCTTCTGGCCAAAACCACCGGATATCCCCCTTCCCCACACATGCACTCAAGTAATTTTATTCTTTAACAATAACAAAAAAAAGTTTTTTAGATATACTAATTTCATTTTGTGTGCTTTGCCTGCATTCATGTCTATACATTACATGTGTGGTTGGTATCTTCAGATGTCAGAAGAGGGTGTTAGAACCTTTGGAACAGAGTTTTGGATAGCTGTGAATTACAACATGGTGCTAGAAACTGAACCCGGGTCCTCAGCGACAACAGCCTTATAACCACTGAGCCATTTTTGCAGTCCCAGAGGTAACTTTCTAGTATTTGTTGGGCCTCAGATCATGGGCTTGCTGCCTTAAATGAGACAGGCAGCAGGGAGGTGAGGAAAGGGTCCAGGACAAGGTGCTTCAGAACAGGAAGCTCTAGCCTCACCTCACATGGGGAGCTCAGCCACAGCAGAGGGGATAAGGATCACTCCCAAATTAGATGCCAGGCTTGGGGGCCTGCTCTGCTGGAACACTCAGACAAGTGCCTCTGTCAAAAAGGGCAGGGCCACCAGAAGCCTCTCTCAGGCTGTCCGTACTTACTGTGAGCTTCCACCAAGTCAATCTGCATGCTGTATGGTACTAGGGGGTCTGGTAGCTCTGAGAAAAAACTCTTCATGGCCCCTGCCACAGTGTTCACGGTGAAGTCTTTCTCTGCCAGGTCCAGATTGTGGTCTGAAAGAAAGCCAACAAAGTGAGGCTGGACCCATCTAAGTTAGCAGAAGCCACAAGAAAGGTCCTAGAAAAGGCTTATACATGTTGCCTAGGGAGGGGCTTGGGATTAGCATGGAGTGTAGAGAAGCTGGCAGCCTGGGTTCACAGACATGGCCTGACAGGTCACCTCTGGCCTGTGGGAAGGAGGAGAGTAACTGGGGACCATGGTCCCTTAGGCCACCTGCCACCCAACTCGGTTCTGCCAGCCATAGTCACATCTTCATCCAGATCCTGATGGAGGGAAGAATCCCTCGTGTTCTTCCAACCCACAGCTCCATTGACCCTTCTCTCTCTAGAGCTCACTGCATGACTGATTCTGTAAGACTTGTCTACAGACGGGCATGAAGTACTCCTCTGGATTACCAGTGGTTCAGATTCTTACAGGTATGTACCTGTAAGATAATTCTAAGATAATTTTACCTGGTGACATCTTGGCTTAGTGTAAGTGTATTATCTAACATGTACATAACAAAGATGTGTTTTACCAGGGCATATTCTTAATGTTTGAACAGTGGCACATGATTACTAGGTGGTACTGTCAGCTGGCCCATGACAGCAAGTGTTGGCTGCTCCAGAAGTTCTGGAGAGACAGCTGGTCCCCATTCTCTCTGCTTCTCTACTCTCTGACTGATGATAGTTAAGAGTACTTCACTGTTCTGCCCTGACACTGGTGGCATGGCCTGGCATCCATTGTGGGCATTTCTCACATTAAAAGCTGAGTCCCTAGCTTGGAGCCTCTCATAGACTAACATAGGAGCAGGGCAGCTCAAGAGTTCAGTTTGGAAGTGGGGGCTGCAGCTCAGTGCATCAGGTATCTTGAAATGTTCCCCCACTTTCTCTCCCACAGGGCCATTTTGAGATGTAGACATCTCTGGCCTGATCGTTAATTCAAATGCCTCCCAGGCCAGGGAGGCAACAACCTTCTAGAGAAGTGAGGCAGGGCTAGAGAAACCTATAATGGTGGCGGACAGCAATGGGAGCCAGTACCTCTGGGCTCGGCTCAGGTTTACAGGTGGAAGGTGCACCCAAGCCCTGCTGACAACCCAGCCACAGTATCTGCCTGGGACCAGTAACATATGGCCAGACTGTGACTTACTTACCTTGATCAAACTGCCTTTGCAAACTTTCCATTTCTGACTTGTTTCCACTGACCCGGTAGATGCCTTCAGTGCTTAGTCCTGTGGAGAAAGAAGAAGCAGGTCCTATGAACCAGAGCTGGAGAGCAGGGGGGCCTGTTCATGGGGACAGAGGCTGCTTGCAGAGTCCACAAGGTTCTCACCACGAGAGAAGAGCAGGACTAACAGTACTTTCCTGTTTGATGTTTCAGCTCCTTCTCTTTTTACTTAAAAATATCACACTACTGGGCCCCACCTTCCTTTTCTTCAAAGATAAGGTCTTATGTGGTTCTGTCTGGCCTTGAACAAACACCTGATCTTCCAGTCTCTACTACATTTGGCTTAGCACTTGTTGC
Organism: Mastomys coucha; assembly: GCF_008632895.1. Classification (NCBI taxonomy): domain Eukaryota; kingdom Metazoa; phylum Chordata; class Mammalia; order Rodentia; family Muridae; genus Mastomys; species Mastomys coucha. Next base: position 14,176,768 of record NW_022196904.1, read on the forward strand.
AACTTTATATGTAGACCAGGCTGGCCGCAAACTCAAGAGATCCATTTGCCCCCGTTCCTGGTGTGCTAGAATTAAAGGCATGTATTACTATACCCTGTCAATATTAACCACATTTTAATGTATAGTCTTGAATATTAAGTTTAAAAAAAAAAAAAAAAGCCTGATGCCAATGAAGGTCAGACAACGGTGCTGGAAAATTGACCTGGGTCCTCTGGAAGAGCTCTTAACTGCTGAGTCATCTCTCCAGCCTTTATTCTTTTCTAAAAAAAAATAACAAAATACTTATTTTGGTTTTGTATGTGTGCATGTATATCACACGAGAGCAGTGGCTACAGTATGCAGAGGAGAGAGGGTGTCGTGAAGCTGCATTACAGTCAGCTGTGAGCTGCCTGATCTCAGGCCCCTTGACCTGTTTCCCCAGCCTGAGTGTTTTCCTATTAAAAATAAAAAGCCAGAAAACCCTGTCTCGGAAAAAAAAAAAACCAAAAAACCCCAACAACAACAACAACAAAAGCCAGGCATGGTGGTACATACCTGTAACTCTAGAAGGTAGGAAGCAGGTGTCATAACAAGCCCAGTCGAGACAACATGATGAGTCCCAGGTTTACAAGGGTGAGAGAGAGAGAGAGACCATGTGTCTCAGAAGGCCAAAAAAGAGCTTGGTGAGACAGCTCAGCAGACAAAGGCACTGACAAGGTTGATAGCCTGAGCTTAATCTCTGGAACCCAGGGGAGGAAAAGTAACACTTACCTATACCAGCAACAAAATAAGTGAAAATCAAACACACACAAAAAAAATCAAAGGAAGATAAAGGGCTAGAAATGTGGTTCAGTGCTATAGCACTTGCCAGTTATGAGCAGGATCTCCATTCCAGTACCAGAGGCACAGAAAACAGAAAGAAAGGCCCAGTGTGCCTCACCTCAGCTGCTCCCTTGCTGGACAGACACTCAATAAGCTTTTCTTGACCCCAAATAAGCGAAGAATTGACACACTGTCCCTTCTTTCACATATAGAGCATCCCATGATATTTTTCTCTATAATTCAGTGTGTTCATGTTTCTATAACACAGCCCTTAGGAACTGACTGAGCTCTCAGTACAGTTCAATGGTAGGCCACCTGCCTTGGGTTGATCTTCAGCAACATAAAAACCAAAGCACAAACCAAGAACGTCACACAACATGTTTCTAAAGATCCCAGCATACACAGTAACTCCAGGAACAGTTTCATCCTTGTTTAGGTTCTCTCAGTCTTTCATGGGTAAAAAGCCATAAGTAGCTTTTTGTGTTATAGCAGTGAGAGGGAGGAATTGGCCCAGCAAATGCCTTACCACAGAATATCCCAGGCCCCAGCTTAAGTCTATTTCTCACTAATACTGCTGATTTCCCCTGTGTACTTAAAAGAGGTCTTTGAGTATTAAAGAATGTTTCTCCCCCCCATTACTTTTTTTAAAGAAAGCATTTATTTCCTTCCCATCTTCCTTTCTTTTGCTCAAGTATTTGCAGAACAGCTCAGTGGTGGCTCCAACCCATTCACTGGCCTGAGCCATAGGAGCTGCAGACCATCCTCAATGGCTGGAACTACTGGACAGGCACAGAGGCACCTGTATAGCGTCAGATCAGTATGCCACCTCTGACTGAGCAGCAGTGAGCTGAGGAGCCAGTGTGGTCCATTCGCTCTGACATTTCTCCCTGGCCTCAGTCTTTTCAGCTGTGCTTGTTCTTCTTTTGCAATTTCTTCAGGATCTCTGAAGGTAGAGATCAGGCATGGTCTCCCATAGGTGCTTATGGGAGATAGTGCCATGCATGTGCAGAATTTCCTGGGCTAGCAACCACATCAGATTCACTGATTGAACTCCCTTGTTGCAGAGAATGGCAACGTCCACACAGCATAGAGGAAAATCTGTGTCACACAGAGCAATGGCAGGAAGCAATGGCAATCCCCTTAGTTAGGGGATGGAAGGTAGTTAGCCCTGGGATCTGTAACCACCAGAAAATGAGGGTTCCTGAAGGCTGCTTAGATCTGGTAAATCAAGGCCCTGGAAGCAAAGAGGCCAGTGTTCTTAGAGATGATGCTGACATCAGAGCTTCTTCCAGGTCCCCTTCAGATTTATGATGCAGATGCCATCACTTTTCCTGTTGTAGTTGTACTGTTTCATTGGAAAGCCAAGGTTCCTGCTGTAAAGATTTTTTTTTTTTTTGGTTTTTTGAGACAGGGTTTCTCTGTGTAGCCCTGGCTGTCCTGGAACTCCCTCTGTAGACCAGGCTAGCCTTGAACTCAGAAATCCACCTGCCTCTGCCTCCCAAGTGCTGGGATTAAAGGCGTGTGCCACCACCGCCCAGCTCACTGTAAAGATCTTAAGGAAAGGCCCCACTGCTATTTGCAGGACATCAAGAACTCTGAACATGGTGTGAGTTTTTTTTTTTTTTTTTTAAAGTAAAGCCCTGAATCAAGAACACCACTATGGATAGAGTGTTAAAAAAAAAAAAAAATTTTTTTTTTTTTGATACTTTGTCTTGCCTTATTGCCAGGTTGGCCTTGAATCCCTTGGCTCAAGAAATCCAATTACTGTCAGGTGGTGGTAGCACATGCCTTTAATCCCAGCATTCAGGATCATCCATCAGGCAGGTGCAGGAAGATCTCTGAGTTCATGCTAGCCTGGTCTACACAGTGAGTTCCAGAACAGCCAGGGCTACACAGAGAAACTATGTCTCAAAAAATGCAACACAACACAACAGAAATCTAGTTATCTCAGTACTATCTAGCCTGACTTCTTGTTTTACTGAAATAATTTCTTTGTTTGTTTGCTTTGAGACAAGGTATTGCTATGTAGATTTGTCTGGTTTCCCACTCAGAGATACTTGCCTGATCTTTGACTCCTGAGTGCTAGGAGTAAAGGCATGCACCACATACCTGGCTCTTTATTACTTGTTTCTTTTTAAATGGATTTTTATTTTATGTGCATTGGTGTTTTCCCTACATATGTATCTATGCAAAGGTGCTGAGAAATTGTACCTAGATCTTCTAGTGCTGACTGCTGAGCCATCCCTCCAGCCCCTCTTTATTACTTTTTCTGAAGCATGCTAATTAAAAATTTAAAAAATTTTGCTAGGCACTGTGATATATACCTTTTTTTTAAAAAAAAAGATTTATTTATTATCATATGTAAGTACACTGTAGCTGTCTTCATACACACCAGAAGAGGGCATCAGATCTCATCACGGATGGTTGTAAGCCACCATGTGGTTGCTGGGATTCGAACTCAGGTCCTTCAGAAGAGCAGTCAGTACTCTTAACCACTGAGCCATCTCACCAGCCTGGTATATACCTTTAATACCAACAGTCAAGAAGCAAAAGACAGGTGGATCTCTGTAAACATGAGGCCAATCTGGTCTATACAATGAGTTCCAGGTAAGCTAGGGCTACACAGGAAGACCCTTTTGGAAACCCAAACCCAAACCAAACAACAACAAAATTAACCATAAGCATTCTTTTCTTTCTTCTTTCTTTTTTTTATAAGCATTTTTTCAAGACTAATCATAAAGTAAATAAATAAATAAATAAAATCACAAAAACAATGTCAAGAGCTGGAGCAACAGCTAAACAGTTAAGAACATTTGCTGCTTTTACATAGGACTTCGAGTTTGGCTCCCAGTTTCCACATGTTGACTGTTACAGACTTTGTTCTGGTGGAATCTGATGCCATCTTCCTTGAGCACTAGGTACATACGCATGCAGGCCAAAACTCATACATATAAAAAAGTAAACAGTAAAACAAACTCTCAGGATAATTTCTGTTTTTACACATAGAAAGGCTTTCCTGGGAGCTAACTCTAGAAAGAAGTCCACTGCTATCATGAGTACACATCTAGTCTAGCACTGTGATGTCACTGAAAACTGAGATGGGTTCTGCTGTCAAAGAAACAGCATCCCTTCTGAAGACCATGGTCTTAAACAGTGCTAGTTAGCTAGCAGAAGGACACTGAGGATTCGAGGGGGGTGGGCATTGTGGGGGAGAGACTGCATGTCCCAGACAACAGGCTTCTGAGAGCCAGGCACTTCAACACTTGTCAGCATTGTGACTGCTGCCTCTGGAGAGGCCAATGGGTGAATAAAATCCCCTGGCCTATGTGTTCTAGGGCCCTGGACTAGTAGGTGGACTCTGATAAACATGTATCAGAAGTCACCAGTTCCCCTTCTAAAAAGCTAAATGCCCATAGACCTTTGACCCATAGCACCAAACTCAACAGCAGCACTTGGCCATAGAGGAGCCTCCGTGGCTCTGGCTGTGCATATCCTCTGCCTGCTGGAGCCTCAGTGTATACCCCTCACTCCATTCACTTGTGAGTCAGTGAAACAAGATGCTGTTTATTCTTCCACATGGACAGTGGGTAGGACAGTCTGAGTGTTTGGTGGCACAGCTCTTCCCTGGCAGCTACCAAATTGGACTTAATGCTGCTCCAAGCTCAGGTACCAACTGGGGTCTAGGTGCAGTCCCCTCAGAAAAATAGATGGTCTGTTTTGTTTTTCTGTAAACAAAACAAAACCCCAAACCTAAATTTGCTGGGTGGTACTGGTGCACACATTTAATTACAGCACTCACTTGGGAAGCAGAGGCAGACAGATCTCTCAATTTAAGGCCAGCTCCGTCTGCAGAGCTGGTTCCAGAGTCAGACACAAAGAAACCCTGTCTTGAAAAACCCCACATACACATACCCACCCATCAAAAAAACACCTTAATTTAAAATTTAAATGATGTATAGGAACCAGGTTGGGAACACACATCTTTAATCCCAACTACTGGAAGGCAGAGACAGGTGGATTTTTGTCATTTTGAGGCTAGCCTGATCTATATAGTGAGCCCAGCTAGAGCTACATAGTGACCCTGTCTCGAAATAAAAGGCTAAATAAACAAAAATGTGTATGTCTGTGTGTATGCTGTGCATGCGAGTATAGCTGCCCTCATAGCACAGAGGCACCAGGTCTTCTGAACCTGAAGTTTGGAGTTTCAGGCGGCTGTGAACCACAGGATGTGAGTGCTCAGAATCAATCTTGGGTTCTTTTTTTTTGGAGACAAGGTTTCTCTGTAGCCCTGGCTGTCCTGGAACTTGCTCTGTAGATCAGGCTGGTCTTGAACTCACAAAGACAAACATGCCTCTGTCTCCTAAGTGCTGGGATTAAAGGTGTGCATCACTACACCTGGTATGTTTGTTAAATTTTTTTAAAAACTTATTTATATCATGTGTTTGCATGGTTTGTTTCATGTATGTATGTAAGGCCAGAAGAGGGTATTGGAGCTCCTATAACCATATTATAAACAGTTGTGAGGCACCATATGGCTGCTGGGAACCAAACTGCAAGTCTCCTTGCAAAAGCTGCAGTGCTCTTAATGCTGAGTCATCTATCTCTCCAGTTCCCTATGTAACTTTGGAGATGCTGTTTTTCTACTGTTGCCAACAGCCTATTCATTGCTCTGTACATTAACTTTGTTTCTCCTGAGTGCTTTGTCACCACAGGCCTTAACCATGTTAGGCAAATCCCTATCAACTGAAAGCTACATCTCCAGCTTTTTCAAAACAATGATGGCAATAATGATGAGAACAAGGGCCTCCTCAAAGATGATGGCGGTCTTGCTATGTAGCCCATGCTGGCCCTGACTTCATGGTGATTCTTCTGCTTCCATCTCATCAGGATTACAGGCAAGTGTCATTACACTGGCTTTAGTAATTTTACCGTGGACTCATTCCTCAATGACTTAAGAAAATGATCTTAGACACATTTAAACTTCCCACCTATTTCGCAGGAACCGGACACATGCTGACAAGCCCTGAGTATGCATCAGCAGCTTCCAGTGTTCATGAACTAGTCTGAAAGCATGTTCTAGGCTCTCTTTCATGTCCCTAAGTATCAGCCTCTTTAACATGGCAATGTGATGAAGCACTGTGTCCCAGAATGGAAAGGCACTCTTGACACTGTGCAAGAGCCAACAGCCAGCTTAAGCCAGGCATTACTACCCTCTGCACAAGGAGGCAGAAAGGAAACTACATGTTCGCTATCTGGAAATGAAGTAGGGTGTGGGCTGTAGCCTCACTACAGTATCATCACAGGAACAGCACGTCTGAGAACAAGGGGCCAGCTCCAGAACATCAATTAATCATCAGCTCAGCATTTCCGGTAAGCGGCCTGACTGTTTGTTTTACCAAACCTCATTTTAAAATAGCAATCCTGTTGCTGTTGTACCCAACACCATGGCATTATTTAGGAAAGGTATCATTAGCCTAGCAAGCACAATTTATTACAACTACCACTTACAATCAATTAAAAACAAACAGCACCACGAGCTGACTGTGCCTATCATAACGGCTAAAAGTGACCAGCGGGCTGGCAAATGGGTGGCGACCAGGATACTGTATAGTAGAGCAAGACCACTTGCCGTGGGCCTGAGATCGTACAGAGAATAGGCTAGGGGCTCAAGCAGAGTCCCACATCAGATCCACCAGAATCCAGGAGGGCATGCCAGGGTTATCACACACAAAGAAAAATCCTAGGGTGACTACTTCACACCTGCCAGCACAATTCTTACTAGTCGTGGCTGATATGCACTATGTCAACTTACCAGAGACTGAGGCACCCTGCCTACCATTAAGTCTCCAAAGAACCCTTCTTTATTAAAGCACACTTCACCCAGCAGCTTTCCATCTTTTAAATAGCCCTTCTGGTTTCAAATATCTTCTCTGGGGGCTGGAGAGAGGTGGATCTGTGTAGCCAATTTAGCTAAAACAGCAAGTTCCAGATTCACTGAGATCTGGTCTTAAAAAGTAAGAACAGCCAATGAGAAAAAGATGCCTGATTATTAACCTCTGGTCTCTGCAAGGTTAAGTGCGTACACACACGTGTACACACACACACAAAAGAAAATAAGAAAAGAGAGTAGTCAATGTCACTATTTCTAATATCTGAACAACTGCCATCTAGAATAGTCTTGTTCCAATGGCTCTAAGGGAGCAGAGCATGACTAAGAATGGAAATTACAGGATGGCAAATATTCTCTCAATACATAAAACAACTATTAAGAGCCATGGATGTCATTTAAAGAATGGTCCAAAACTTTTTATTTCCCTCCTTAGTGGATAACCATCTGTATGGGATGCTGTTTAAGATTAGTAAATGGCCCAGGGAGGTGGTACCCAACAATAATCATGATAGTGAGCTGTGTGCCGAGTGCTCACTCAGAATGAGGCCCAGGTGCAGTGCTTGCTATTCCTCTGTACAGGAGCCTTCACAGTAGCTCCTACTAGGGTGAGCTGCCTTCAGTTCCACTGCAGTGATAAGAATGCTCAAGTTCTCTGACAAAGTAACATGCAAGGTAGAGGGAGAGCTTCCACACACATCATCTTCATTAACCCTGCTAGGTTTTATCATTTAATTGGGTATTTTACTAACACTCTATCTAGTTTGTTTGTTTGTTTGTTTTTTTAAATGAAGCCAGCATCAAGAGAAGGGGAGGGGGCTGAAAAGATGGCTAAGCGGTTAAGAGCACTGACTGCTCTTAACAGTGAGTTCAATTCCCAGCAACACATGGTGGCTCACAACCATCTGTAATGGGATCTAATGCCCTCTTCCGGTGTGTCTGAAACAGCTACAGTGTACTCACATACCTAAAATAAATAAATCTTAAAAAGGGGGGAGGGAGCTTGTATAGAACGTGGCTCTACAAAGTAGCCTCTCTTCTACCTAAATTTCACAAGTATCAATAAAACCCATACAATACACACAAAACAAAAAAGATGCTTTTAGGCAGAATTGTTGTTGAGGAATGTTGTTGACTGCTCTAAAAAAAAGTTATTATTTTAAATTGTGTACATGCATGAGTGTAGGTGACCTGAGGCCAGGTGTCGGATTCCCCTGGAGCTAGAGTTATGAACAGGTCTGAGCTGCCAATGCTGGAAACACATCTAGGTCCTCTAGAAAAAGAATGTATACTCCAAACCACCATTTAAGCAATCTCTCTGTTCACCCACAATTGCCTTTTCTATGTAAACAAGCCCTCAGGTGCTACTGAATTTTTAACCATGGTCATATATGACAGATAAAAAAATAAAAAAAATAAATAAAAATAAAAGCAAGAAAGAAGGGAGAGAGGGAAGAAGGAAGGAGAGAAAGAGCGAGCAAACAAACTGGGTAGGTAATCTACATAAATGAGACCCTGTCTCAAGCATTGCTCACCCTCCAAAACAGACAAAACCAAGATCCACTTCTTAGTAGGAATTTACTATTGCTTGTTGTCCTTTGGCTATGACCAAGTGTGACCTGAGCTTTTGAAGTGTGCACGTGGCAGGCAGGTTACTTTGCAGAGCCTTTAGTACTGCTCAGAACTATGGGCTAGGAATGGCCCATTTTTACTCTTCAACCATCCATATCCTGGGAGAGGCTGGGGGCACAATGTCTCAGAGAAGCCTGAAAACTGAGGGGGAGACCTGGCTCTTGGACATTTTCCCCAACCCCAGAGACAGTTTTTTTTTTTTTCCACATAGCCTTGGCTAGCATAGAACTCAGATATCTACACACCTCTGCCTCCTGAGTACTGAAATTAAGGGTGTATGGCACCAAGCCCAGCTTTCTGAGCAAATTTTAATATCCAAATGAGGTTTTCTCCTCATACCGGCAGCCTTCTTGACCAGGAGTCCTTATGTAAGGCCCGTAGGCTGCACCACTGTTCCTGTGTAACCACTCTGTTCTTCTGATTTCCTTCTTAGCAGTGAATCAATACTTCTTCCAAGGCAAACCTGGAGTTGCTTATGCTTTTACTTTCTATATTTAGGTATAAAAAATCAGCACTTTAGTTTTTTTGTTTTTTTAAAAGTACTAGTGCTATTAGCATGTTAAAACACTCTATCCAGACAGGATGGACAGCAAGCAATCCAGTGGACGTTCCCAGAGGCTTGAGAAGGCATGGCATAACCCATTCACATTTTCTATAATCTATCTGGGCACCATAGTAGCTTTTACTTCAGAACACATGCTCACAGTCTGCCATGGCTGCAACTTTTGCAAAATGCAACTGTGTAGCTGTGCAGTGCCATCACTTCCCAAACAGGATATAGGGTGGTGAGTGTTAACGTGCTATATCCCACTCTTAGGGTACAGGTACAGGCCCTATCTTAGCAGAGTGGTTTGTGTTCGATCCTGTGTTTAGAGTAGCTACTACCCTAATGCAGCACTAGTAGGTGCTCACTGCTGGGATATTATGCCTTTGTCTAGCTGTTCCCATAGTGTGCATTCTTCTTTGTGTCTGGGATATCCCACAACAGGAGGCAGTGCTTTCAGGGCTTACCCAAGTTCTTGGCCTCTTGGATACACTCACCCTTCCTAGTTAACCTATGTGGATCTTAGACATTTTCTTTATAACCAGCTCCAAAGGGTGGGCAAGGGTTTGTTGCAGACAAGGTTTCTTGGTTTGATAAGTGATGTTGAGTGACCTGCCTGCCCTCCCAATTGTCCATAGCCTCACCTCAGATCTGTATCTGAAAAGTGGGGAAACTACAGGAACTCCATGTTGGGGCTGGTTTGCCTATACTGCCCACAAGAGTATCAGCATTGAGCCTTGCTTCTAAGAGTAGTGCACTCAGGAATGTAGGGTGGCAGCACCTCCCAGCACCATCTCACTACTACCACCGGGACTGGCAGGACACTGACCCCTTAGTTTCTGGAAACCTCAAAGTGGAAAGTCAGGAATATGATGATCTACTACAGTAAGGTGGAGGGATGAGAGTGAAGGATAGACAGATACTAACAGGTCTTAGGCTAGATGGGACAGGCAGCCAGGTCTATGAAGAAGACACTCTCCTAGGTTAGGCTGCTGTTGCCATGACCCTGCTTTTTCTTGCATGGCAAAAGATCCCCTCTCTGTTCACTTAGGGCAGGGCAGCCTGACTGTGTGTTCCCAACACACAGGGGCCCGGGGCAGCCAAGACAGCTAGGCAGAATGGGCCTGCTGGAACTATGCTGGGGACTTGGGCTGACACCCAGACTATTTCTGTCTTGGATGGAAGGCAGGGTTACTTGGTGAAACATGCTTGACTTCTCTTTGGCTGCTGGGCTCTCCAGGCAGCATGCCAGGGCATGCTGTTCTGATCATGCAGGGCACCTGGTCCCAAGGAAATCCTTTAGCATGGCAAAGTCACGAGCTAAATGAATTCCACTTATCTGGATCATGAAAGAGCTGGCAAGATGACCATCTAGATATGTGGCAGCGAGGACTTTTTGGAATGCAACTGACTTGTGCTTGCTTTCACTTACAAGGAAGCAGGAGGGTGTTGAAGGACATGTATGCAAAGGTATACAAAAAGCGCACCTTAGAACTGGAGGTGACTTTAAGTCATACAGACCCCTCCAACCACAGCTTATAAAACTACACACCTTATATTCTAGTATCTTAACAGCACTGGAAAGGGCACACAGGAGGTGATCACTTGTTGGTTGTGATCAGCCTTGCACTCATCTACTCTAGGTTGCAATACATCTGGAAGCATCTTTTAGGCAAGGAGCCCCATGAAAAGCAACTCCAGAGCACAAACCCAATGGTTTCAAGCAGCTCATCTCTAGGGTCTACCAAATAGTTCTGTTATATGAGGTGTGGAGCCTTCCTGGGTAAGAACGAGCTCTGTCTAGTCCAAGACTGTAAATCACAGCATAGAAGGAAGGTCTCCAATGACACTGTGGGCAGCCAGTGTCCAACGAACTGTGGCATTTTTGTTTTTTATTGTAAAAAGGGATTAGTGTGCCCTTGAGGTTAACACTGCCCAGCTCATGGGAGATAAGCTAATATATGATGAAGCCAGTCTTCAAGGAAAAAGCTCTATAAGGAAAAAGACTATGTTGATGAGGATCAGGTCCCTCTCCGTGCACTTTTTTCAGCACAAGGTTCTGGCCTCTAGCCTACTTGTGGGTCCCCTCAGATTGGAAGATGCCCAACTCCAAGGTAGAGCTAGGCAGAAAATACTCTAACACGTGCCTTGATACACAGCTTCTAAATGCTCTGGAAATTCCCTGCTAACTCTGTGAGGTAGAGTCAGAACTGGAAGTGCATGGTGGATGATGTCATGCTGTCAAAGTGGTGCTGACATTTGCAGAAGGCAGGCCCAGAGGGGTTGGGATGCCGGGAACAAACTCCAATGCTATCTGGCCCAATTCCACTTTCCTGTAAGGCTCCAGGGCTCTACCTGATGTGTCTTTTATGGCTTCCTGATAATACCAATCATTGGATGGTAGGAAGACAATGGCTCTGGATTTGAATCCTAGGTCTGGTCTCTTTTTGGACCTGGCATTCCACTACCATTGCAGTGGAAGTGACAGCTCCCAGGGATGGGAGGAGGAGAACAGAATGAGAATTAGGCAGGTGAACTCCAAAATCAGCACCTGGCTGTGCTGTCCCTTAAACACCCACAGGTGCTATTTTTGTCTCATGCAACAGTCAAGGAAATGGGCACCCAGAGGAGTGGAGGAACTTGCTCAGAGCCACTCTGGCCATGTTGCCTGCAGACGCTGGACTGGCACCTTGTTCACTGAAGACACTGTGCTGTGTGCTAGGTCCAAATAAAGTGCTTTCCCACTGGATTGGGCAATCTGGGAGTTCACCAACAGCTGGGAGGAGTCAGTTCAGGCATTAGGTGGCCTTTTGTCCCACTGTTCCCCCATCAGGGTGACACTATAGTTTGCTTGGTTGGTTATAGAGCTGAAAATATTTGCATGTCCAAACTCTTAGCAGCTATTTTCCATTTAACAGCTTGGTGGAATTTTTTGGAAAAAAAAAATTAGTTCCAGGAAAAACTGTGTTGGTTTTTTCTGAACAGTGCATCACATTCTCAAGTGCTCCCTAATGCTGGACAGCTATTGCTCAAGATTATGTGAGACCCAGTGCAGGAGTGTGCTACTGAGGGGATGATACATGGACAGCTATTGCTCAAGATTTTGTGAGACCCGGTGCAGGAGTGTGCTACTGAGGGGATGATACACTGAAGCTAGCCTAGACTCCAACACTGACAGATGAGAAGTAAGGATCCTTGTTTTGATTCTTTTACATGGAGGTAAGATGTAAAGCCAAGGGTGAATTTGGTACTTTGCTGAAATAGCTACTTGTCCCCACTACTCATGCTTGTTGCCACTGCCTATGTATTTAGAAGGATGGAGCTGTAGGAATGGGACTCAACACCACAGAGGCTGGCTATAGTAACTTGGGGCCCACTTCAGGTGATTGGGACTCCACTAGACCTCTCAGAGAGCTGTGAAGAGCAAACTACAATTCACAGGCTCAGTTACCCTGAACCCTCCCCTGGGGCTTTACTGATCTCTTTTATAACACTATGCCCTTTCACCTTTAAAGGACCTTTGGTGGGTATGTCACAAATACTTTGGACAGACAGTATGATTGTTTACCTTCATTGTTAGCTTGACTGGGTTTACTATCACCTAGAAGACAGGTCTCAGGGTACATCTGTGAAGATGGTTCTAGACAGGCTTAACTGTGGTTTGAGAAGAACCACTGTGACCGTAGATGGCACCATGACAGAGGAAACTAGAAAAGGCAAGCTGAGTGTTAGCCCTGGACACAATGTAAGCAGCTACATTCCTCACCATGCCTTCAAACTGGGAGCCAAAATAAGCCTTTTTCCTCCTTAAACTGCTTTTGTTGCAGCAATGAGAAAAGAAGCTAACCTAGACAGTGCCCCGGGAGGGGAGACACCTGATGAAGGATATACACATGCTGTGAGTGCATACAGCACGAAATCTCCATGGTGACTCTCAGGTTCAGATACCCAGAAGTTCACCCAACATACCTAACTGAAAATATCCCAAGGTAAAATGCATGTAATTGTAGTTTTCCAAATGAAAAGTGGCAGGTCTGGGAATCTGCCACCCCCTAATCTTGCTCTGCACTGTACTGGGGACTCCATATATCTAATGCTTAAGCAAACTCCAGAGATAGCACCTCAGCAGCAGCACCTTGTAGCATTCAAAGATGGAACAAGGAACAAAAATGTATGAAACAAAAATGGAACATTGCCTGAGGACAAATCTAACACCGAGGATGAAGGAAGAAGGAAATGCTGGCCAACTCCAGCCAATCAGAGGCCCATCAGGGGTCAGTGTCCAGGAACTCATCTTGTATTGTATCTGTGAGTTGGTTTCCTTATTCACCTTACTCTTCATCCCTAAACTGTTTCTTAAAAGTATTTGGTCACAGTGAAAAAATAACTAGCATGGACCAGTGCTGTCTCCTTCTCACCCTCCAGGTGCTCCAAGAACTGAACAACACCTTGAACAGGCCTCTTCTTTAAGGACCCACCTTAAATCAAAGCAAGCCACTGTGGACTCAGTGAAAAACTGACCAATCCTGGAGGAAAGTTATATATTTATCTTCTATGTACTGTTAATATTTTACAACTGTTGATTATCAATTCACATTTATTCAATTCATTCAAAATAAACCACATAAGGGTTTTCTTTTCCCCCAGTGTATCTAGAAAAATCAACCATTAATTTTACAATCCTTGTATCAGCCCATAATAAAAAAGCTGTTCCCATGAGCCGACACTCTAAATTCCTGCCTCCAATTGGTGTAAATGGGAGCATACATCTTGGTTTTTGTAACTGGTCTATTCCAACGACTGTGGCACCATTCAAGGACTTTAGATATTCCATCCCTTCTGTGGCTAAGGGACAGGCTAGTGTATAAAGATAGATGCTACTGTATTTCTGTTAAGCAGGCATGGGTTTGCTATCTGGGTGTTTACCCCTCTGGCTATTATGAATAGTAATAGCTCACCACAGTATTTTGTTGCTTTCTTTTTCCAGTGTGGGGAAGATGTACTGGAAACTCTGTTGTTAGCTTCCACCTGAAAGACATCAATTTTCCTACCAGCCTTTCTAGGCTGACTCCTGCCTTTCATTCTGCTGGCTGGTAGCTAGAAGTCACATGTACTCTTCCCTTAACCCCATACCAAAGACATAGGGCATTTGTTCCCATCCAGATACTGAAAGCTTGTTTAGGACCTTAGTATTATATGCATCTCTCCTTTTCTATGTACACATTCCACATTTCCATGGCTAAATAGAGCTGTTGAGGGATGGGGTCTTTTGAGTGTTTTACACTATTCATTCATTTATAACCATTTACTAGAGTCTTGTGCACTTGGCTTGAAAGAAACAATGCTGAAGACCCAGTGTCTCCCCCTGAGGAACTTAGGGTCTACTGAGGAAGCAAACAATCAGGGTCCGGTGCATAGAGTGCTTGTCAAGAAAGGTGCAGGGCACACAGACACACAGTTCAGCTGGGCTCTGGTTTGGAGGACAGACCAGAGAGGGTTCCAGGGAAGATTTTTGAGGAATGGTAGCAATTCTGATCATGAGCTGAAGAAAACATTAAAAGGCAAGGCTAGACAACACCAGACTCTGCATGCAATAGCATTCACCTTTGTCCAGGATGATGGAGAACACTGATGGGGGGAAGTTGATATGGGATCCACTGACGTTACAAAGACACCACAGCAGTGTGGAAAGCAGCTGGCAAGATGAGAGAGCACTCACTAAGATGCTATGTTAGTGAGTCTGGGAGAGAATGAGATAAGCTGGAGGCAGGGACGGACGCAGGATAGCAGGAAAACAGCAGGACTCACAAGAGGTGACAGCTGCTCCCTAGATCAATCAACCTAAGGCAGGCCAGCAACTTCTTCCACATGATATCCCCTCCAAAACAACAACAATAATGCCTTTTCAAAAATCTATCTTCTCAACAGAAATAATGATGGGAAAGTAAGAGGAAAAAAAAATCTTTCCCAAGGAAATCTTTAATAGACCCTTAAGAGTGCAAGCCCCACCATCCTGATGCATGCATGACCTTTCTCAGACTCTAAGAAACCTAAGGAAGAGTCTGCAAAGCCCTGAGCAACCCCAGATGCTGCAGGCTGACCTTCAAAGGATAAGAGCAGTACAGTTCCTGCTTCGTACTAGTCTACTTTTCTCTCCTAAAAGATGTTCCCACCTTCTGTCAGAGAATGGGACTTTTCTCTCAGGCAAGTTTCCACCCAGACATGCCTACTTCCTTCCTGACATTCCTACCATGGAAGGCCTGCAGGTGCTTGGACACTGGGTAAACAGACAGCACCAGCTCCTCTCTAATGCTCTCACAGTCACCTCTTCACAGGATATTCTCTGCATTGGAAACACCTTGTTTGAACTCAACAGGATGCATTTTCAGATAAACTTATTACCTTTACAAAAAAAAGTAAGATAACAGTGGCAGGTGGATTTCTGAGTTCGAGGCCAGCCTGGTCTACAGAGTGGGTTCTAGGACAGCCAGGGCTACACAGAGAAACCCTGTCTCGAAAAAACCCACCGCCCTCCCAAGTAAGATAACAACTAAAAACATGTGAGACAAGGAAAATAGCACAAAGACAGCAAGAGCGCACTGAGAGATGGTAGTCTGCCTGTAATCTCAGCACTCAGGAGGCCAAGTTGGGGGATCCTGAGTTTGAAGCCAACTTGGCTGCAGAGCTAAGGCCCTATTGAAAAACAGAAACAAGAACACACCTTCATGAAATGTTTAAAACACACTAAACAAACCAATTCCCAAACTGCATAGATGCATTGTGAAAAAAGGGAAAACACATATTAAAGTGCTGCTTGAAGGAGGACTGGGGGACATGACTCGGTTGGTACTGAGTTCACCTACTATGCATGAGACCCCGGGGCCAATCCTTGCCTCCATATAAATGGTGGCAGATGCCTGTAATCTCAGGACTCTGGAGGTGGCAGAAGATCATTCTCTAGAGCTTGTCATGCTCAAGGCCAGCCTGGGCTACATGAGAACCAATCTCAAAGTACACTTTTGACCTAAGGTTCTCCTAAGTGGAGTCTCTCAGGACGGCATTGTGTGTCACCCACCCTATTTATTCTTTAACCTCCAGTACCAAACAGAAACCCATGAACGACAGGTTCTTAGTTGCTATTTTACGACTGTAAGAATGAAACAGCACAAAGATACAAAATGTTCAGGGGGGGGGGTAAGGGAACAGAAATTGAGTTGAAAATAATTTTATAGCACATTTTAAAATAAGAATTTAGGACCTATGATTTTTTTGGTTGGTTGGTTGGTTGGTTTTTCGAGACAGGGTTTCTCTGTGCTGCCCTGGCTGTCCTGGAACTCACTCTGTAGACCAGGCTGGCTTCAAACTCAGAAATCTGCCTGCCTCTGCCTCCCAAGTGCTGGGATTAAAGGCGTGCGCCACCACTGCCCAGATAGGACCTATGATTTTGATATAGAAAGAAAGTAACAGCAGAAAGGTAAGACACATTCTTATTAATAGTCAGAGGGGCTGGTGAGATGGCTCAGGGCTAGGATGCTGTATGTTCTCTCTAGAGGACGTAGATTCAATTCCCAGCACCCTGCCAAGATCTGTGATTCCAGTTCCAGGTGGCCTGATACCCTCTCTGGCAACTGTGGGCACCAGGAATACAAATGGTATACAGATAATACATGTATGCAAAACACCCATACACAAAGATTAAAAAATAAAAATAATTGTTAAAAAATGTACTGGAAGGCTATCTAGAGGTAATATTACGACAGCTTAAAAGTACATATGAAGGAGATTGGAGTATATTTGATTTATGTTTTGTATTCTGAGAAGCTACCCAGAACTTGTCAGTGTTCTCTTGGAGTGTTGGGATCACAGATGTGTGCCCTCGTGCCTAGCTAAGGTTGTTGTCTTCTCCAAGTCTCTGTGGCTCTGGTTGTACTCAGTACTTGTTGACACATGTTCATTTCTCTGAAGTCTTCTGAAGAGACTGTCATACTGCTTGAAACAGAACCAGGCAGAGCCTCCTTCTCTAACACAGCCCCACTGCTTCTTCTGAACTGAGTCTGCTCCACTGAGCATAGAATACTACAGAGGGTTAGTGGGAGCTTGAAACCATTACTGCACACTCAGTTTATCTGGGTTACCTAGGAGTCTCTGTCATAGTCACAGGCTCACAAAACAAACTAAAAAATTAAAAATTAAATATATAATAATCTCACCTAATGGTGATATGGTAGGATACACAATAGCATTTAATAAGTAGACTATCAGGACTGATGAGATTGCTCAGTGGGTAAAAGTGCCTGCTACATGAACTGGTAACTTGAGTTGGATCCCTGTACCCCACATGGTAGAAGTAGAGACTGGATCCCTGAAAGGTGTCTCCTAACCTCCACATCCACACTATGGTAAATGTATGTATCTATACATACAACTAAATTAATGTAAGTAAAAAAAATATAGAGCATCTTCTTCCCTCAGGACCCTTCCCACTCTTGAGAGTTCTTTCTCTTTCACTTAGCCTACTGGTTCTCAACCTTCCTAATGCTGCAACCCTTTAGTACAGTTCCTTGTGTTATGACCCCAAACGTAACATTATTTCATTGCTACTTTAAACTGTAATTTTGCTACTGCTATGAATTGTAATATAAATATTTGATATCCACATATCTAATATGTGATTCCTGTGAAAGGGTTGGTTAACTCCAGAAGGGGTTGTGACCTACAGGTTGAGAACCACTGCTTTAGTCTATGTTGTTGTTGTTTTTAAATCTACACACACACACACACACACACACACACACACACACATCAAAACAAAAGTGAGATGACTCAGTTGGTAAAGAAACTTGCTGGGCTAGTGAGATGGCTCAGTGGGTAAGAGCTCTGATTACTCTTCTGAAGGTCCTGAGTTCAAATCCCAGCAACCACATGGTGGCTCACAACTACCCATAATGAGATCTGATGCCCTCTTCTGGTGTGTCTAAAAGTCAGCTACAGTGTACTTATGTATAATAATAAATAAATCTTTGGGTAGGAGAGAACAGAGGTCCTAAAAACTCAATTCCCAACAACCAAATGAAGGCTCACAGACCATCTGTACAGATACAGTATACTCATATACATAAAGTAAATAAATAAATCTTAACATAATAAATTAAAAAAAAATAAACACAGCTCAGAATTCTCTAAAAAAAAAAGAACAGAAAAGAAACTTGCCACTGAACCTGGTAACTCAAAACCCATATGGTAGAAGGAGAAAATGGATTCTTATAAGCTGTCCTTTGACTTTCCCCATGTGAAGGTACACTCACATATACTTAAGTAAATGCAACAACAACAACAACAAAGTAGTTTAATAGGATGCTTTGGCTTACCTAGGAGGCAAGGGAAGGTGAGAAGGAAACCTCATTGAAAGACAAAGATGTAAGCCTGCAGTGTGACCTGTAATAACATGAGACGAACACACACCTTTCAGCAGCCAGCTGATTAAATAACCTGATATACACAAAGAAGGAATATGAAGAGGAAAGGAGGGAGTGGCGGAAGGAGAGGATTGGAGGAAGAAGTCTGCAATCCTAACACCAGAAGATGGAGAACTTGAGATACTAATGAGACACTGTGTGTCATACAAATGCATGGTGTCATTTCAATTTGTTTCTTTTAAACAGCATCAAAACCAAGAATATGTGCATATGCAGAAATTTCAGTAAGGGATGGCTGGAGAGATTAGCCAGCAGTTAAAGAGTGCATATTGCTTTCAGCTCTCACTCTGGGTGGCTCACAGCCCTCAACTGCACTCCAGGGTTCCAATACCCTTTGTGGATTCTAACAGCACCAAGGCTAACATGTACCACAAAATTAAAAATAAACCCAGGGGCTGGAAAAGATGGATCAGCAGTCAAGTACGTGCAGAGGACCTGGGTTAGATTCCCAGCACAGGCACAACTCACATCCACCCACCCACACCCATAAATAATAAATTAAGTAATAATTTAAAAAGACAGAACTCCAGCTCTAAGGGATATGACACCCTCTTCTGACCTCCATGGGCACCAGAGACACACAAGGTGAATAGATATATATGCATGAAGAATGCTCATATGGATAAAATAAGTTTCTTTCTTTCTTTTTTTCTTTTTCTTTTTTGGTTTTTTTGAGACAGGGTTTCTCTGTGTATTCTTGGCTGTCCTGGAACTCACTCTGTAGACAAGGCTGGCCTCGAACTCAGAAATCCACTTGCCTCTGCCTCCCGAGTGCTGGGATTAAAGGCATGCGCCACCACTGCCCGGCATAAGTTTCGTTTTTTAAAGGAAAAAAAAAAAGGCTGGGAGTGATGGCAGAAGCTTTTAATCCTTTAATCTTTTTTTTTTCCCCTCGGTTGTTCAAGACAGGGTTTCTCTGCATAGCACTAGCTGTCCTAGAACTCACTCTGTAGACCAGGCTGGCCTCGAACTCAAAAAAATCTGCCTGCCGCTGCCTCCCGAGTGCTGGGATTAAAGGTGTGTGCCACCAATGCTGGGCAGAAGCTTTTAATCTTAATGCCTGGAAAACAGAGGCAGGCAGATCTCTCTGAATTCAAAGGCAGAGCTCTAGATAATGAGCTCCAGGTCAGCCAGGGCTACATAGTAAGACCCTGCTTTGAGTCAATGAGATGCTCAGCAGATAAAGGTGTTTGCCAAGCTTGATGACCTGAATTCCACCCCTGGAACCTACATGATTGAAGAAGAGACCCAACTTCTTCAAGAGGTCCTCTGACCTCTACTTGTATGTTGTGGTACTTGTGTAGAGCCATGACCATGTGTTTGGAATGGATGCCTCCAGCTGGCTGCTCCGTATTATCACCTTTCTGGTTATATGACACTTAAGATATGTGTGCAAGGCTTGCTTTAGCTTTTTCTTCATGTATTTCAGAAAAAAATCCATGGACTTGGGATGGAGATTTGTGGTACTGCAGCTAACCTAGCACAGCTTTGTGCTTCATGCCCAGTACCACAAAGGTTAAAAAAGAGAGAGAGAGAGAAATCGCACACCAATTATACAATAATAAGCCGAGCGGTGGTGGCGCACGCCTTTAATCCCAGCACTTGGGAGGCAGAGGCAGGCAGATTTCTGAGTTCGAGGCCAGCCTAGTCTACAGAGTGAGTTCCAGGACAGCCAGAGCTACACAGAGAAACCCTGTCTCGAAAAACTGTAAAAGAGAGAGAGAGAGAGAGAGAGAGAGAGAGAGAGAGAGAGAGAGAGAAAGAAACCAAAAACCCTTTTAGTCCTTTCCTTCAAATATCACTCTAAAGATTCAGCCCCCACTGCCCCTAAAACAGGAAGTATGAACCAGTAACTAGTTAGATTAGAAGATATATAACTGCTATCAAGACGTCCACTGAAATGTAAATGCGAGATAGAAAGATGCCCTTAAAACAGTAAATATTCCAAATCATTCTTGTTATTAAAGAGGTATTACCACATTCTTCTTATCTGGCTAATGCCTGAGCCTACCACTAACCACCCATCCCTATGGAGTGGCAGCTTAGAGTCAGAACTGTGTTTAGGCTGGGGAAATGGCTTAGAATCAGAACTGTGTTTAGGGTGGGGAAATGGCTTAGCTGGTAAAAGTGCTTGCTATGCAGCAAGCCTGACGACCCAAGTTCAATGCCCTGAAACCATGTAAAACAGCCAGATACAGCAACATGTGTCTCACAAAGTCCACAGCTACTTTGAGATGGGATGTGGAGAATGCCTTGGTACCTCCCAGTCTTCCCAGGTCTAGAGTACATAGCACAACCATAGAAACAGAGTCCCTACTTCTTTCTTTTTTTTGGTTTTTCGAGACAGGGTTTCTCTGTGTAGTCCTGGCTGTCCTGGAACTCACTCTGTAGACCAGGCTGGCCTCAAACTCAGAAATCCACCTGCCTCTGCCTCCCAAGTGCTGGGATTAAAGGCGTGTGCCACCACCGCCCGGCAGAGTCCCTACTTCTTGTATAGTGAGAGTAGACACTTGAAATCTGTCTCTGACCGTCATATGGGTATAACAGTGCATATGCATGCTGTATACGTCATCTATAGGAAAATTATGTTTAGGCTGAACAGTGACACAAGTCTGTAATCTTACCACTTAGAAGAGAGACTGTGGAAGGAGGATTGAAAAGCTCTAAACCACTTTGGGATGAATATATATCTCTATATATAAAGACCATGTCTGTCAGAATCAATGAATGAAATCCTATTCAGTCAAGTCCAGGGCAGGCACCTCTACTTTGTTTTTTCTTACGCTATCATCACACACCTTTTTGTTCTAGCATTAATAGGCTAGCCCCATGCTGAAAATCATCTCAGAAGGCTTGTGGAGTTAGGATCCTGCAGCATCTTCTAGTTAGAAGAGAACACAGGCTCCTCTCTTCCTAGAGCAGTGAGCCAGAAGTGAGCACATCTCCATAAACTGTTCCACAAACACTGTCTTGCTATCACAGCCCAAATGTTGGCTCCTGACAACCACAACAGAAGAAAGAGTTCTCTGTTGTGGCTTTTGAAACCCATAAAATAGATCACCACGTACAGAAACCAATTCTAGTTTCACTTATCAGGAGCTCTGGGACATACACTAGAAAGGTCTCATTTCAACAAAACTGCAGCTGATGTGAAAAGATAAACTGTGTTTTGTTTTGTTTTGTCTTAAGCTGTTGGGAGGTCACGGAACCTAAACAGATGAAGTATTCCAGCCAAGAGTAAAAGGACCTAAACCAGGGTGAAATCACAAAGTCTTACACCATCTCAGTGTGCAAAAGTGGGGTTCCATTATCCGATTCCCAAGTCATCTTCTGTTTCAAACCAGTTGAGAGCCAGGCACTATACAAAAGAGTTCCTTTATCTTTTCTGCCTGGGGTTCTCAAGTGTATGCCTCACTTCACCTCTGTCTTGTCCTGACTCTGTCGCCTCAATTCCCGTTCTGTTGACCCAGTTCTTTCTTGTGGTCCTATAGGCACAAAGGTCTTTTACTGAGGCTTTGAGGAGCTAGGGAGCTGGGGCTGAGGAAAGGCTTAAAGTGTTCTGAAGCCAGTAGCAATCCTTTGCTTCTGAGTTCACTGACACTCTGACTCCTAAAACAATACTTGAGGCACTGGGAAACAACACAACATTTATGTTCCGACACTTGTGAAGCTGTAAAATTCAAGTTCAAAGTGACAACTCAGTTTGTGATGAGTCCCTCCTGGCCTGCAGAAGGCCTCCTTCCTGCTGTACCCACCCATGGTCAGAAGACAGCAATTCTTTCATGTCTCTCCTTGTGAATGGCAACAGACAGACAGACACATAACTCACCTACAAAGAGAGATGTGCTAAATTAGTAGCCTGCTAGAGTGAAAGGAAGGAAGAGCCATGGTCCATCGTACAGGAGGCAGTGATGAACAGCAATATGGAAACATGGCACTGAACAGTGCCTGTATAAAAAGACGGCAGACAAGATCCATCTGTGCTGTGTTTTCCCAGTGAGAGCTCCTATTCGGGTCATTTTCAGGTAAAGCTGCAGCACTCTAGCTAGGACTGCAGATCTGGGGATGTAGGTGAGCAACAAGGGGGTCCAGGGCCTCTGTGCCTTCTCTCCTTCCAGAGAAAGAGCAGAGTGAGACTTAGAGAAAGGCAACTACAGCGAGAGCCTGTAAGCCCTCTAGGCTCAGGTACTCCACACAGTGGCAGAGCTGCTTTTCTAGAAGGAAGTCAAATCCCATCCCTCCTCAAAGCCCTTAACCAACAGTGCTCATCTTCAGAGTCTGTCTACAATATTCCAGTCTTAAGACATCCCACTTACCATCCCTCTGTCTGAAGGCTCTTCTCCAGGATATAGAATGGCTCCAATTCTTACCACTTTTACTCTCCTCAAAAGCAACTTAGCCTAATGTGGTAGCACATGTCTGAAATCCCAGCACTTGAATAAGGCAGAGGAAGAAAGATCCTGAGTTTAGAGTCACCCTGGGCTATACAATGAGTATCAGACCAACCAGAGCTACATAGCAAGACCCTGTCTCAACAAACGAACCACCCAACAAACCAATCCACCCAAAAGCCTATCTCTCCAAACCTTACTACAACGAAATATATATGCTTAATTCAGAGAGTTCATATTCCAGGGGAGACACTTCATTTCTTTTCTTTGGAGCACTAATTACTAATATCCTTCATCGTTTCCTTATTATGAAGCTTTGCTCTCCTTTTGTCCAACTGTACCATATGCTACATAGGGGCAAGGACTTGTGTATTGTGCAGCAGTGAATATCTGGCATACTCAACAGAGCACACGGTGTAAGATGCACAATTTCTACTTTCAGAGCCTTCAATGTGCTGGGCCAACTACTTTGACTCTCTGGAGCAGGCAGAAAAATAACACACAAGAATAAGATAAAGTTGAGACATGAGATCTCTGGGATAAAGCAAATCCTAAGTTGCATGGCAGACCAGGACAGCAGGAAGTGCTATGAACAGGATATTGGGACGTCAACTATAATGGTGTGTAACAAGAAGTTAAAAATAAAATCTCACAGCATGGCCACAACAGTTTCCCACTCCCTGTTCTGAGGTTGTCTGAGCTAGGCAAGCACTTAACCCCTCCCCCACTCCCCTCTTCTGTCCCCACCCCAGAATTTCTTAGGTTCAGTCCTAAAAAGGTGGATAGGTCACTGGCTGTGGAGAAAGGAAGCAGTTCGGCCCACGTCATGGTAAAACTGGGATTTTAAAGCAATTACATGGGTTCCAGAGTCCATGCTGACCCACCCTGCTACAGCCTTTAGTAGTTTATAAAGGAATGTCCTTCAGGCAAATTATTCTTTGTGGGGAGCACCCAGTCTGGACCCTGAGAGCTGGCACCTCTGTGTAGGGGCAGATAAGGGTGCAATATCCTGGACAATGTCAACAGCAGCAGCAGAGGCAATGGCAAGAGGCTTATTAGTTATGGCCACTTGCTAATGTTACAAGGTCTGTAACACATTGAATCATCCTACTGACTCAAAGTGCTTTTCTTAGTCCCATTTTATAGTATAGGGAGTGAAGGCAAAGCAGGGTTAAATATTCGCTAGTAAGCAGCAACGCCAAGGCTTGACCTGAGGTTCATTCTGTACAGACTATTCACCAGTGAAAAAGACAACAGAACCAACATGTGCTGCATGTATAGCAGGGCTTTATGCTGCCCAAGGCTGACCTGAGGTTCACTCTGTACAGACTATTCACCAGTGAAAAAGATAACAGAACCAAAATGTGCTGAATGTATAGCAGGGCTTTATGCTGCCCAAGGCTTGACTTGAGGTTCATTCTGTACAGACTATTCACCAGTGAAAAAGATAACAGAACCAAAATGTGCTGAATGTATAGCAGGGCTTTATGCTGAAGGCCTTTGTGGCAGATCCACTGTTAATGACAGTGGCATTCTGTGACCTGCCCCCACAGGGATGCTCAGTTGGCCCTGAGAATGTTTGCTAAGAGGCCATCTCCCAAAGGCCTCTGATCTAATGGCAAGAGCTGTTCCCTGAAGATGTTCCCATCAATTAGTGGTGAAACCTAAATCTGCCATGCAAAAAGCAATACACACATTTACCCAGGCAAATGAAGCTCTGAGTCGTTCTTTTTATTTGTGCCAAGGAGCTGGGGGTTGCCTCTGAGTAGAGACATAACACTGAACCACATACATACGTACACAGAGAATGACAAGTGTGGCTGCAGGGCATTGGATTAGCTAGAGCTTGCTTCCTATCTAATTTGTCTTCTCATACTACCTGAGAGCTGACCCTTCTGTTCTGCAGTCTGGGTGAGACCTGTGCATCACCTTAGCATCACACACACTCAGCAACATTTAAGCAGAGAACAATGGCTGGGCAAGCAAGATTCTGGGGTCATCAAGATGGTGTAAACCAGTCTGAACTGGAAACCACAGAGAACCTTACTGAAGAGAGGAGTGGCAGGGCACGGGCAGCCAAGTGTCTCCTACAGGTACAATCATTCAGCTACTACAGGAATGTGCTGTCCCCATCCTCATCCTTCAGCACCACAAAGCCATCATGTTCAGCACACTAAATTGAATTACTCAAGCCTTCCTTTTAGGCACATGCTTACTGCAGGACCGACTCTTCAATGTTGAATGAGGGAAGCCAGGTACAAAAGGAGTATCTCCTACAATTTTACTGTTAAAGCATATTCTACCTTGTCAGAGCCAGGACATATTTATCCTTCCTGAGGGAAAGAACTTCTAGGGCACAGCTAGGAGACTGCTCACCTTCTGCCCCTCCTCTGTACTGACTGCAGCAGCACAGGTGTGTTCCATCATGTACATCTGTACTGTACACATGAATGGTGCTTTATGTTAACGTACAGTCAACTTCAGGGACAAGTTTTAAGAAATCTACTGAGGGCATAGTCTAGTGTTTCTCAGCTTGCTGCTCTGAGAGCTCTATTTTGATATCAACCCCAAGCATGTCACTAGTAGGTGCCACTCAAACAATGGCTAACATCAAGCAAGCCATCCCAGGCCTTCTCCTAAAATATAGACAAGAAGAACAAGAAGTTCTCAGAATCTGCTGACTGACAGCCTGGGTACACAGGCAAATCTGGTCATAGCCAGTGGACCTAACACTGGCCTATGCAGGAAAAGGGCTTCACTGACAGAGGCATCATATTAGGTTCTCAAACTCTTCTTCACAATGACTTTTTTGTTAAGTTTAGGCCAGTTGTCTTGTAAATATAACACATCTGATTTATCCAGTCATTGTCTCCTGATAAAGATTCTGATGAAATACTTGGCAAGGAAGTTCAAAAGGTTAGGGTGTACTGCTAGTGGGCAGGGTATGTTCAATCACTTTGTGAGCGTAGTAAGCTTGGCCCTCTCCAGCATAAGGTACTTCAATTACTAACTTAATGTGTTTGGTGACTCTTTTTCTTTTTCTTTCTAAGGAGACAGGTCTTACTGTGTAGCCCTGTCTGGCCTCAAACATAGATCCAGCTATCTCTGTTTCCAGAGTGCTAGGGTTAAAGAAGTGTGCATGAACAGTGATTTATACCTACCCATATATATTTACATAATAATTTATTGTTGAAACAGTACTTCCTGCTTTAGCTTCCCAAGTAATGAAATTAGAGGCATGAACTATCACAGCCAGATTAGGCTATAAGATTGTAAAACAAAAGTTTTCTGAACCATTCAGCCAGCGCCTCTTGAGTACTTAAGATCGACTTCACTAAGGCGTGATTTACTGAGGTATCCATTTAAAGTAGCAATTATGAAATGTGTATATGAACAAAATTACCACAATCAAGACAAGTTTTCTCAGGCTCCCTTATAGAAAATCATTCCTGGGCCAGCTCCTAGGCTGCACTTGACCTGCCTGCCACCAGACAGTGGCCTCACTCCCAGAGTTCTGCAGAATTATTTCTGTGGTTTTGTGACTAGCTTCTGTCACTCTTGGCAGAATGGCAACCATAGTTTGTCATGTTAGTAGGTGTGGCAAAGCTAGCACCTTTAGGTTCCAAGTTGTACTTGATGGGGTGGATGCACCATAGTTTGTTCTTTTACCTGTTAAGGGATTTCTGGGTTCTTTCCCACCTGGGGATCTCCTGAACAAAGGTATACAAACTGTGGTATAGGTCTGGGTGAACATGTTTTTATTTCTCTTGGGCAACTAAATACCTAGAAGTAGATGGCAGGTGTATATTTAACTTTTTCATAATGTGTCAAAGGAAAGCTACCCCTTTTCCCACAGGCCTCTGTGGTTTCTTTGAGGATGCTAACTGCTCCACCTCCTCACCAACACTTGATCTTGCTAGTCACTTTAATCCCTATTATTTAAAAACCCAATCATGTTCTGATTAATTATGGATGTATGATTATGTCTACCTCTATAGGGATAATCTCCTGGGTATTCTGTAGAAGAATCACCTGTCAATAAAAACCTAATGGTCAATAAGCTGAGGCAGGATTAGAAGGCAGAACTTCCTGCTGGGGAAGAGTCAGGTAGGAGGAGGATTTTTTTCCTGCCACCTGGACTCTGAGGAGATGGACAAATGAAACTGAGGAAAGGTAACTAGACATGTGGTACACATAGAATAGAATACACAGAATAGTTACATAAGTCATGAGCTAGTCAGGGAACAAGCCAAAGCTTATGGCCTAGGCATTTATTCATAAATAATTAAGTCTTAGAGTAGTTATTTAGGGAACTAGGTGTGGGTGGAAAACCCTGAGCTAACATATCTCTTCCATCCTGGACATCTTGAGGGCAATTCAAGTTCAACACAGTGCTTAGCATATAGGAGGTGCTTAGTTAATAAATACATTTACTGAGTACTGGCTGGATGAAATCTGCTACCCCTACTCATGAGTACTCATGATGTCTCCCTACAAGCATGCAGTTCTGTATGTGGGACTTCCCCACTCAGGCAAGCCTGACCAGTAATGCTGTCTTAAAATAGGTCCAGTGTCCCGGAAGGGTAGATGGGACAGCACCACTTGCTTCACAGAACCATTAATTGACCACACACTACATCATAAACAAGGTAAGGTTTATTCTAAGATTTGCCAGAAAAGACTTTTTTGTTTCTTTTTGTTTTTAAGACAGGCTTTCACTATGTAGCCTTGGCTGGCCTGAACTCACTATGTAGACCAGGCTGGCCTTAAACTAAGAGCTCATCTGCCTCTGTTTCCTTGAGTGCTTAAGTGTCACCACCACACCTGGCCCACAAAGAACTTTTACAAAAGAATGGGCTTCAGTTACAACACTGCACTCAACTAGGAGCAGCCCCTTAGGGATGGAAGGCTTTCTCGAGGTTTATGCTGCACTGCTTCTGAGATTAGTGGATGGGAACACACACACTGCCATCTTATCAGTGACACTAACCCTGTACTGTAATGACACCAAGGTTCTCCCAGAAAAAGAAGGGTAAGATGTCCCTGTTCTGTCCTAAGGGCTTGCTTTCTATTATACCTGGTTTTGCCAAACAACAGAATAAATAAGCTATTATGAAAGGCAGGCAAACACAAACACACACACACACACACACACACACCCTAAGACAATGATAGCTTACAACATACACAAACATGTTCAGATAGGAAGTGAGTTGATGGGTATGACAGCAAGTCATTTTTGGCATTATTTGGCAGCTGCCAAGCTTGCTTGACTTTGGGCACTTTCGTAATCCATAGGAGCTAAAACTAAAATGTACCAACAGGAGGTTGGAGAGATAGCAGAGTGGTTAAGCACAGTGGCCACTCTTCCAGAGGACCAGTGTTCAATTCCCAGCACCTACATGGTGGTTCGAAACTGTACAGTTCCAGGATTCAGATGCCTTCTTCTGGCCTCCACAGGCCCTGTCCACACACACAGTGCAGGCATACATGTAAGCAAAACAGCCATATACATAATAAAAAACAAAAAGGTTTAAAAAAATGTAACATCAGATTTGAGGCCTACCAGTTAGGTATACAGAACGGTCTGAATATTATGACTTAAGACATCAAACAGGTACCTACTCCCCTCTGTGGTTGTTTCAGTGAGGGGCCCTGAGCCTGGCCTCACTCAGAAATCCACCTGCCTCTGCCTCCCAAGTGCTGGGAGTAAAGGCGTGCGCCACCACTGCCTGGCCCACAAAAACCCTTGATTCAAATCTGGCTGGAGACCTAGGCTTTGAAATTTATTTAATTACCAGAGCACTTCCAAATCAAACCATACCCTGAACAGGTATTTTTAGAACAGCGAAGTTCTAAAAGTGACCCTTCACCATGTTCCAGACAAACACACTGCAGAACTGAATACTCCTACTTCCTACAATGAAGCAGGAACTCAGTTAACTTGGCCAGTAGTCTCTGTTACTTAGGAATCACACTGCTCCACAATCGAGCAGTGACTCTATAGCCTCCAGCAATTTTCCACATAAAGAAAAGCAGGGGCCAAGGAGAACATATGACAGAAAGCCAGCCCCAGCCTCCCTAGCGCACAGTGACTCTTACGGAGGTCCCAGAGCAGCTGTGGTAACATGCGCTCTTCCAGCCTTTCCATGTAACTGGAGCTGAGAGGATGAAAATCTAACACTCTATTAGCACAGCAAGCACAGAGGCTGACCCCACAGCTGCCTAACATCATCTGCAAATCAATCTGGGAGCTCTTCTAACCACTGGCCACTGCCTCAGCACAATGCAACTTCAGGCAACATTAACAAAGGTAAAGAAACTGGTCATGAAAAATGTAAGAACAAGAATTAATCTACACCCATGTTGTTCCAACATTCACCTAAGGTGGAAAATGTACTCAGGAAGAACTTCAACTGAAGCCAGGTTATAAATAAAGCATCAAGAATGGCAGTTTTCATATGAGAAAGCCATAAGGAAAAAAAAGGCATAAGTATGGAGAATTTACAAGTTCATCCTTACTGAAGTAGCAAGTTCAAGGTTAGCCTGGGCTCCTGTGAGACTGCTTCAAAAACAAACAAACAAACAAACAAACAAAACAACAACAAATGCCCCAAACCCCACAATTTTTAAAGGTGGTAGGATAGCTTTAGTTGCCTGATTTATAGAATATTAAGCCCTTCTCTCACCCCAAGTTCCACTCTGCTGTCTATGCCCGGCTAATTGTGCTGTTAAGGCTGAGAACTGGATGGGTGGAAGCATCATGGGCCCCACAGCTGGAGTTTGACGGAGCTCTCAAGCCCATCTCCGAAATGCAAGATCCAGTGCTTTGTTTTATCTGCCAGAGCCGTGTGTCAATGTGTCAAGATTAAGGGGACAGATGCAGAAACTGGGGTACAAGTTCTTTTGAGATTGGTCTGCTTTAACAAGGTTTGATGGGATGCTGGTTCTGTTGGTCTGGGAGGGCTTGGCTGGACACCCATGTGAAGCTACCGTTACAGGGCTATTCCTCCCACGAGCAAAGAGCAAGAGAGATAACAGGCCAGTGAGAGCACCTATTTTCTGAAGGAAAGTCCAAGCTGGGAAAACAGTTCACCCACTCACTCAACACAAGCTCACAGGGCTCTCAGAACTCCTATCACTGACATGCTCTGCTTGAGGAGGAAGCAGTGGTCCCGTGCCCACTACACAGTGGGGACTTACCCAGGACCATGCTCTGAGAGTTGTGGGTAGTGCTGAAGTGGGCTGAGGGCAACTGAGATGTCTCTAGTCAGCACTCCAATGGGTTATTCTGTAAAGAAGCTGTCTAGACACTTCAGAAAAGGTCATGGTAGCAGTCGGTTGTGTGGGGGTGGGTTAAGTCCAGAGGGGACAGTTCTAGTAGACAAATGTAGCGTATAACTGTTTGCATCTTGGAATAAAAAACACAGCAGTAACTGACAGTTTAAAGTAGCTGAACAAATTTAAACATGGACTACACTTGAAATGACATCTTTTTTTTTGTTTGTTTGTTTTTCGAGACAGGGTTTCTCTGTATAGCCCTGGCTGTCCTGGAACTCACTCTGTAGCCCAGGCTGGCCTCGAACTCAGAAATCCACCTGCCTCTGCCTCCCAAGTGCTGGGATTAAAGGCATGCACCACCACTGGCCAGCGAAATGACACTATTAATACTATCAAGGGTAATGATGTTTTTCATTCAGGTGGTGAAGGTGGAACCTGAGACTTCTATTAAGCAGGTACCTGAGCACTGAGATATGCCCTAGCCCTTGGCAAATACTGCTTTCTTTCCAAAATTATTATCATCATCAGTGTGTCTGCACACTCCCATACATACTGTGGGTTATGTGTGGAGGTCAAGGACTTTCAGGAAGTAGTTCTTACTAAACTATGGATCATAGGTTTGCCATCAAAGGCTTTTATCTATTGAACATATTGGCAGGCCCCTGGTGAATATTCTTATATTCATAGCTGACAATGCCAGTGTAGTATGAAGACCCTTTCAACTTTCAATAGCTTTTACTACCTTCAAATTGGCAACCAAGAGAAGGGGCGGAGGAGCTAAGGGTGTGGTGACACATACATACCTATGATCCTTGCAAAGAGACAGCAGACCAAGCGGCCCAGCCTGATTTACAGATCAGGATTCAGGACTCCTTTTTTGGAGGTGGGGGATTGGGGCAGCAGCACAGGAACGGAGATGATACCAGAGCCTCTGGAGCCAGGGATGAGATATACCAACACAGAGCCAAAGTGGCCTGTGGTAAAGATTCAGGACTCTTGGAGCATGTCTATGGCCAGGCACCATGATCTATGCCACTCATGTGGGTCTTTTTGAACCCCGTGGCACTTCCATGAGGCAAGCCAGTTATCAGTGGTTACTGATCTACTGCTGAACAGATGACAGTTCAGAGATTCTGACACAAGCAGGGCTATGAGTTGACAGATTCATCATGACTCCAGAAGACCTCTTCAGCTGTTCTGACTCTTCTTTTGACACAGCGTCTCACTGGATAGCTTGGTTTGGCCTGGAACTCAGAGACCTGCCTGCCTCTGTTTCCCAACTACCAAGATTTAAGGTGTGAACGAGGACCCTGCTTCTTAAGCACACAGGGAGATGATGTTTCATGATCAGCAACAGAGGTATGGTGAATCACTTATTATTGATCTTATGTAACACTGCAGTAAGATACAATGTAGTCAGGCATTCTGTATTTCAAACAAGCTGTACAAAATGTGTACTTTTTGTCAAAGTAAATAGCTGCTTTAAAAATAGGTATGCTTTCAGAGAGCTTAGGGGCCGAGAAACATGCACATAAAACAATGTCTTCTTTAAACATAAAACCTAACAGGCTTGCATATGGGCAGGAGGGGGGTCAGCAGTGCAATGAGGAAGAGTGG
Source organism: Mastomys coucha (assembly GCF_008632895.1). Lineage (NCBI taxonomy): Eukaryota > Metazoa > Chordata > Mammalia > Rodentia > Muridae > Mastomys > Mastomys coucha. The sequence continues at coordinate 14,208,397 of NW_022196904.1, forward strand.
AAAAGCTTTTCTGCAGCAAGATCACAAAAGCAGGATAAACTGAGAAAGGGAGAGGGCAGAAACAAGAGATAATATAGATCTAAGAGATTGGAATATGTTCAGACGAGTCAGTGTTTGGGGGACAGAGATGCAATTTGGCAGAGTTCATAGAGTGGCAGCTTAGCTTGGCAGTGGTTGAAGGGCGAAAGGATTCAGAGGACATAGATGCCTGTGTCTGTGTGCTAGGAGGTGTAAAGAATCACACTCAGGTCCTTGCACATGCCAGCACTGAGTTATACACCTAGCCTAAGCCTCTGTATTTTCTACCTTAAAGATTCTGCTATATGGGTACTGGGAATCAAACCCCAGACTTCTGCAAGAACATATAGTGCTCTTAAACGCTGAACATTCCCTCTAGCCTCCCAAGTCTATTGTTTTACTTTTTCCTATGGAGGGTGGGGTGGGATGGGATGAGGGGTTTGAGTCAGTGTCTCACTGTTTCCCTGGCTGGCCTGCAACTTGCTATGCAGAGCAGATTGGCCTCAAACTCAGAGATCTGCATATCTTTGCCCCCCTTTAGTGCTGAGATTAAAGGTATGCACTGGCTCCCAAGCCTACAGTTTTAAGTTTAACTAATAATGCTTGGGAATCCATAGTGATAGGCAGCTGCTTCAGGACCTCCTCAAAGATCCCTGAAAGCGGCTAGGAGAAAGTAGAGAGAAACAGTGGTATGAAACTGGAAGACAAAGAGCCACGTAGGAGCCCTAAGTCAATAAAATAGAGCATCCACACAAGTAAAATGTTGTCATCTTAAAAACAGAAAACCTTGAGGCAACTTCCCTTTGTTGTATCTCACATTCTCTTGTGTGCAAAAACCAAGCTATATGATCATAAGCAATGTGACAGAGACCCTAATTATGTATGTCTCAGATGCCTGATCAGAATGCCAGAAAGGCTAACAGTCTCAAATTCTTGTGCCCACTACTAAATGTAATATGTGTCCCATATAAAGTGGTTTCTCTTTCCTCAAGCAATTTACAGACCTACAAGAGAACACAAACAACCAAGCAACTACCAAACAACTAGCCACACGCTAAAGCTGTCTCTGGTCTGAGGACAGAACTGCTACCACATTCTTTTAAGTCTAGTCAACGTCACATGTTAGCATCCTGACTGAAGCCTCAGCTGTCAGATCACCCAAGTCCTTCTCTGTTAGAATCTCTCGTTTCCAGAAAGCTCACAAATTTCAGCTCTCTTGGAAGCTCCTTGCAGGGAGCGGGAGGCACCATCTGCTTTGGGAGCACTTACCAGTGGCTTCGATGTACTCAATGCATCTTTCAATGAAAATGGGTATCGGCTTCTCTGGAGTCACCACTGTTGTTAAGGGCACCCCAAAATAGTTACTCTCCCAGGTTGCCTTTGTGATGGATGGCCGGGGTTTGGGCTTTGGTTTCTGTCCAGGAAAGAAAAAAATGGAAGCACAAAAAGTGAGATCTTTGTTGAAAAGATTTCAAACAAGACAAACAGACCCAAATTCGCTCATCTCCCTAATAGTATTTTCTGGCCTCCAAATATCGTACAAGATACTGGAAAGTTGTCACACAGTCCTACCTTTAGTGTGAGACTGCATTATTAAAACAAAAATGTTTATAAGAGCCAAGCCAAGTTTACTTAATAAGTAACATCATAATGGCATCCATATCCTCCATTGAGGACACTCTGGAGTAAACAGGAAGTTTTCCAAGCAATCTACATGGATAATAGATGGTATATACTCAGAGATGGCTGATGCCTTGGAAAAATCAAACATGAGTACAAAAACTAGTAATTTCCTCTTTCCAGAAAACAAATACAGTGATTTATCAGCCAGGGGTTAATTCCTGGTGTTTTCCACACTAGGAAATGGTAATGCCTACTAACGAAACAATACAATGATATGATCTAGGCCCATGCCTAAATTTCAAGCCCTAGGAGGCTGAGGCAGGCTGATTTCTGAGTTTGAGGCCAGCCTGGTCTACAGAGTGAGTTCCAGGATAGCCAGGGCTATACAGAGAAACCCTGTCTCGGGGGTGGGGGTAGGGGTGGGGAATGGGGTAGGGGAAGAGTTCTAGGCCAGCGTGTGCTACATCATTGTGAGACCATGTCTCCAACCAACCAACCAACCAACCAACCAACCAGAAGATGCAGTGACAACCACTGAGATTTTACTATTACCAAACAAGTCCCATATGTACTTGCTTAAAACCTCACAACCATTCACCTTTATAAGAAAAAGAAGTCACACAGGTTTAAATGACTCAACTAGTAAAAATGCCTGATCACTAAAAACCATACCGTTTAACCCTATAACTGATACCTCAAAATCATTCAAACTGTGCCTCCCTCATCACCTTAAATTTAGTTATTTTGAATTTCATATGAGAAAAACCAAAAAAACAAAAAACATTTTTTTACCAATGCAAACTCTCCAAAGCCAAGGAAACAGGTTTAGAATATCTACCTTTGTTAAAGTATCTACTAAAAGAAGAGGGCAACAGGACAGGGTCCAGGTAAATTAGAATGGTGTGTCTCTGTTATCCAGGTTTCATTTCCAAGTGGCTCAGCCCAATGCAGCAGGGTAGACAGCTCTCCTCAACAATGTATAAGGGCTATAAACCTATTTCAGGACCTTTCCAAAACCCTCAGAAGATGTCCAACTGCCAGGTCATAGGTCGACCTTTCCCTTTTCTTCTACCCATTTTCACTAATTTTAATATTCCTTTTACGGGAACAAGCTACATTCTGCTTAGTCTGAGATTCTTTAAGAACTTCTGGTGCAAACTGGGGGGGGGGGGG